>NC_053023.1:292673972-292940365 GCF_003073215.2 Triticum urartu | reverse complement strand
AACGGTTGGATTTTGTGTGGAGGCTATATATACCCCTCCACCTCTTTCTCATTAAGTGAGAGAGCCATCAGAACACACACATCATTCCAACTCATTTGTTCTGAGAGAGAACCACCTACTCATGTGTTGAGATCAAGACATCCCATTCCTACCATATGAATCTTGATCTCTAGCCTTCCCAAGTTGCTTTCCTCTCAAATCTTCTTTCCACCAAATCCAAATCCTATGAGAGAGAGTTGAGTGTTGGGGAGACTATCATTTGAAGCACAAGAGCAAGGAGTTCATTACCTACACACCATTTGTTACTTCTTGGAGAGTGGTGTCTCCTAGATTGGCTAGGTGTCACTTGGGAGCCTCCGACAAGATTGTGGAGTTGAACCAAGGAGTTTGTAAGGGCAAGGAGATCGCCTACTTCGTGAAGATCTACCGCTAGTGAGGCAAGTACTTCGTGGGCGATGGTCATGGTGGGATAGACAAGGTTGCTTCTTCGTGGACCCTTTGTGGGTGGTTGCTTCTTCGTGGACCCTTCGTGGGTGGAGCCCTCCGTGGACTCGCGCAACCGTTGCCCTTGGGTGGAGCCCTGTGTGGACTCGCGCAACCGTTACCCTTCGTGGGTTGAAGTCTCCATCAACGTGGATGTAGGATAGCACCACCTATCCGAACCACGGGAAAAACATCCGTGTCTCCAATTGCGTTTGAAATCTCCAAACCCTGCCCTTTATATTCTTGCAAGTTGCATGCTTTACTTTCCGCTGCCAATATACTCTTTGCATGCTTGCTTGAATTATGTGATGATTGCTTGACTTGTCCTAAAATAGCTAAAATCTGCCAAGAACTAAAATTGGGAAGAGGTTAAGTTTTTATTTGGTCAAGTAGTCTAATCACCCCCCTCTAGACATACTTTCGATCCTACAAGTGGTATCAGAGATTTGGTCTCCATTTGCTTGATCTTCATAGCTTTTGGTGGTCATAGCCTTGGTTTCACAACCTAGGAGAGTATGGCGTCTAGCGAGGGAAATTATCACCGTAGAGGTCCTTACTTTGATGGTACTAATTTTGCTAGTTGGAAGCATAAAATGAAAATGCATATTCTTGGACATAACCCCACCGTTTGGGCTATTGTGTGTGTTGGTTTGCGAGGTGACTTCTTTGACGGGAGAGAACCAAACCGTGAAGCTACCGCGGATGAGTTGAAGATGTTGCAATACAATGCTCAAGCTTGTGATATTCTCTTCAACGGATTGTGCCCCGAAGAATTCAACAAAATCAGCCGCCTTGAGAATGCAAAGGAAATTTGGGACACTTTGATTGATATGCACGAAGGTACCGACTCCGTCAAGGAATCCAAGTTGGATGTGCTTCAAAGCCAACTTGACAAGTTCAAGATGAAGGATGGTGAAGGTGTCGCCGAAATGTACTCTAGGCTTGCTCTCATCACAAATGAGATTGCCGGCTTAGGAAGTGAAGAGATAACCGATAAATTCATCATCAAGAAGATCCTAAGAGCCTTGGATGGAAAATATGATACCGTGTGCACATTGATCCAAATGATGCCCAATTACAAAGATCTCAAGCCAACGGAAGTGATTGGAAGAATTGTTGCTCATGAGATGTCACTTAAGGATAAAGAGGAACTTCACAACAAATCAAGTGGTGCCTACAAAGCCTCATGTGAAGCCCCTACATCATCAAGTGAGAAACAAGACTTCAATGAAGAATTGAGCTTAATGGTGAAGAACTTCAACAAGTTCTACAAGAATAGAAGCAAAGATAGAAACTCCAAATCAAGGTCCTACAATGACAAAAGATCTTCTAGTCGAGAGCGAAACTGTTACAATTGTGGAAGACCCGGACACTATTCCAATGAGTGTACGGCTCCCTACAAAAGAAGAGAAGATTCTCCAAGAAGAAGAAGCAAAGGATCACCACAAAGAGAGAGAAGGAGTAGAGATGATCATTATGAACGAAGATACTCACGGAGAAGCAAGGATTCGGAAAGGAAGGAAAAATCATCAAGGAGCTACACAAGACGAAGACATCAAGCTCATGTTGGTGAATGGGTATCCGGCTCCGACTCCGACAGCCACTCCGAGAGAAGTTATCACTCCGACTCCGAAGATACTCAAGATGAAGGTGTTGCCGGTCTAGCACTTGTGTCAACCAACTCCTACGACATATTTGACTCACTAAATGAAGGAATTGGAAGATGCTTCATGGCCAAAGGTCCTAAGGTAACACACCCCGAGTATGTTGATTTCAATAGTGATGAAGATGACTTCTTGGGTGATGATTTAATTGGTGATAACTCTAGTGATGAATACTATGATGAAAGGCCAATTAATCATGCTAATCAAGATAAAACGAATGACAATCATAAGGAGAAGATTGAGGCTCTAACTAAAGAACTAAAAACTCTTAAGTTAGCTCATGACACTATCTTCGAAGATCATCGAGAACTTTTAAGGGCTCATGAGAAGCTACGCTTTGAAAAGCTCAATCTTGAGCAAGAGCATGAGTTCTTAAAGGCAATCAATGATGATCTCCGCAAGAAAAGTTCTTCTTACATTGCCAAGCGTTTACTCTTATCCACTTACATGCCTCAAGTCAAGTCTAACAAGAAAGATTCTTCCTCTAGTAGTAACAATGATCATGCTAAATCCAATATTGTTGCTTCTAGTAGTTCTCTTGATTCCACTAATGATCCTCTTAGCCAAGTTATACTTGAGCAAGAAAATAGCTTATTGAAGGGAATTATAGAGAAAGGAGTGTACAAAAGCCTTGCCGGGTGTAAGCAATTCGAGGAAATTGTGCGCAAGCAAGGAATGCACCGGAAGAATCAAGGTGTTGGTTTTGAACGAAAGTTCAATGCCAATGGAGTTGAGTGGGAAGAAGATCAATACCCCAAGACAAAGTTTGTCCCTCAACAAGAGAAGTATACTTCTTTCAAGGGGACACAAGCTCAAGATGATCTTCCACCACAAGACTACGAGCAAAAAGGCAAGGACAAGCTTCAAGAGGAAATTGATGCATTTGAAGAAGCTCCAAAGACCTTAGTCAAGTGGATTCCCAAGACTACTTCAAGCTCTACTTCATCAAGTACGACTACAACTCCAAGGATTCCCATCAAGATGATGTGGATCCAAAAGAAGAAGAACTAAAGAGTTCTTGAGGGTGACTCCGCCAACATACTTCACTCTTATCATTTTGGCAAGAACAAGTGCAATCAACTTCCACATCTTGCACTAGTTCAAGGAGTCACAAACCCTCTTGTTGGTAAGACAAGGGACAAGGTAACCTAAAGTTTTCATGGACATCATCTTGTGTGTGCATCACTCTATGTCTATGGATATCCTTGTTTGTTCCTTGTGGGACTAACCCATGTAGGTATTGAAAGTGCAATTCACTCAAATGGATAGCTCCAAGAGATCTACATCAACATTAAGCATCCACATCTTCAATATCTACATGAAGTCATCATCGACAAAACCCAAGGTTAGTTCATCCCTCTTAGGGGGGATATCACATCTAGGGGGAGCTTTACTCTAAGACTTGAGCTAAAGCAACTCTAAAGATGTGAACAAAACATTGCTTTATGTAAAAGTGGTAACCCCACTTGAGCTTAAACGATGAGTATGACCTACGATCAAGTGTTCTCACTTGACTCCTAAGTCAATACACTCATATATAGATGACCTAGTCATCGCAAATTGCTTGATAGATGCTAGAATTGGTTGTGCATGCTTTGCCACATATTTCATTTGCTATCTTATTGTGTGAGCATGCTGATTGCATATTTTACTCATTCGAGGACATCCACTTGTTGCTTTGATTGTTTGGCTTTATCTTCTTTTTCCAAGTGGATGGACAAGAATGCCTAAGAACCTCCTCTAGCTATCTATGCTTTTCTCGTCTCAAACTCTATTCATGCTGCATCACAAAATTTGATCAAGTCAGATTCGAACCACTCTGTGTGAGGAGCGCTCGGAGTCCCCGATTCGTCATAGACTTAAACTTCCAAAACCTCTTTATGAATCTCGGTCTGACCGATACTCCATTTCGGTCCTACCGAGTTCATTAAGTTGATCTAGGTTTTTGATCTCGGTGCAACCGATTTGAACTTTTCGGTCACACCGAGTTGCAATAACTGCACACAGTTTTGCATCTCGGTGCCACCGAGTTGTTCCACTCGGTCACACCGACAGGGTCGGGCTATATATAGTGACGGGCAGAATTTTGGAAATTTCTTCGAAACCTCCTCGCCCGTGCGATAGCCTGCTCTGCCCCCGAGGTCTCCGGATCGTCTCCTCGCCGCCAGCAGCCTCCAGTCGCTGGTCTCCGCCGCCGTCAACGGATTTCTGCCCCGCCGTTGCCGCCGTAGCAAGTCCACGCCGAACTAGGGTATGGACTTGATCTCTGTGCTATTCCTCAATCTGATTCCTAGCACATTGTGATCATCATGATTCTTGCCACGTTTGAAACACTCCTATCCAGTCAAAACGCTCATAGATTAGGTTTAATTCGAAAATTCTAGGTTTAGGTTTCCGCCGAAACCATCTCGGACCCACCGAATTGAAAAACTCGGTCCCACCGATCTGGATTTTGCCATTGCACAAGTGAAACTCGGTCTGACCGAGAATAACTTATCGGTGCGACCGATTTTGAAATTCTGTGAAACCCTAGCAGTCTTGGTGCCACCGAACTGTGACTCGGTCTGACCGAGTTCACCAGTTCTGGTGCCAAAACTGCTTCGGTGTCACCGAGTTTGAAAATCGGTAGATCCGAGATGCTTTCTGTGGAAAACTAAAACTAAGTTTTTGGATTATTCTTTTGCAAAAATCTCTGCTTTTTGTGATGCTCATCCACTCTATCTTATCCATAATCTATTCACAGGGTCAGCAGTTAGTGTGCAACATGTCTGATCAAAGTGACAGCCAAAACCTCTTAGAGCAGCAAGTTGTGATGAGTGAGGGCACTAGCCCCTCAAGTTCTTCTAATGATGGCAGTAGGAGCACACCCAGCAATCTGCCTAAGGCTGCCACACGTCAAAGGAAGAAGAGACGTCTGATTCTGAGGATGAAGACTATGTGGCAGAGGAAGAGGCCACCTCCAAAAGAGTTGAGGCAGCTCAAGGCTCAAAGCCAGGGCTGAAAGTCAAGAGGCCAGCAGGCAGGCAGCCAATGTCAAAGGCTAGAGTATCAACTGAGAAGCCTGCACCTGCTCCCATTGAGCCCATGGCTGTTGAGAGCAAAAAGAGGAAAGAGAGGGTGAAAAAGACTGTAGCCAAAGTGCTTGGGAGAGCCTCCATCATGGTAGAAGAGGAGGAGGAAGAAGAGGCAGTTGCACCAGCGCCCAAGGCAGCCAAACTCATGGGAGATGCTATAAGGTCAGGAACAGCTGCATCCAAGCCCAAGGAAACACCTAAGGCTGCACCTAAGCCTAAGAATGCACCAAAGAGAAACACACGAAGCATCCCGGCTGCAGAAAAGAACAAGGCCCCAGTGCTTGAAGCTACTGAAGAAGAGGAAGAAAGTGTCCTCCGGAAGCTCAAGCCCAAGATCCCAGACCACAATGATGCTCATCCCGTGGCTGAGGACATGAAGCTCAGGAGAGACTCTGGGCTAAGGAAATGGAGAGAAGCAGACCCGTATGCTTCTAGAAGAAGGACTGCCGTGGATTACAGGTTTCATACAAAGGAGCAACAAGACTTTTATGAGACTGTTTTGCTTGACAAGAAGCCAATCGTTTGTGACATGAGATGGGTCGACTGGACCTATATCAAGGAGAATGAAGAGCACTACCCAGGAGTTCAGGACAGCTTCAGAGCATGTGGAGTAGAGGACTTTGTTGGGCAGAAGCTCACAAAGTGGAACGAGGAACTCATCATGCAGTTCTACTCCACAGCTCACTTTTATCCGGATGGAAGGATTACTTGGATGTCTGAGGGTACAAGGTACCAATCTACAGTGGCTGAGTGGGCACAGATCATCAATGCCCCAGAAGAGCAAGATGAGGACTTGGACATCTATGCCAAGAAGAAAATGGACCATAACTCCATGTCCAACATGTACAAGGAAATTCCCAATGAAGCTCTTGACACATTCAAGTTTGGCTCAGTGCACTATCTGCTCTCAGGATTGCCTACTATCAATTGGATACTAAGGCACACTCTGTTGCCTAAGTCTGGAGATCACAAGATGATCAGAGGTCACGTGATCAACCTGCTTCATGTCTTTGACGTGCCTCGGAAATTCAAGGTCATGAGTCTCATTGTGGAAACCATTAAGAGGACAGCTGCAGATCAAAAGAGGAGCTGTGGATATGCCCCTCAGATTCAGGAGCTCATCAACTCCAAGATGGGCACGGGCATATATTTGTTGGATAAGGAACACCTGCCCATCCGTCCAGATTTTGAGAACAATGAAGTTGTGATGACAGAAAATGAGCCATCGTCTGCACAAGCATTTGCGAAGAAGGAGAAAGCTGCCAGGATGCCTACTCAAGAGGAGGCATCTGAGTACTTCTTGAAGACCAAACAAGAGCAGCTCAGTTACTTGATTGCATCCTCGCTGAGAATTGAGCAAAGTCTAGCCAACCTCACTAAAAATCAGCAGAGCCTAGAGAGGATCATGGAACAGAAGTTCTATGACTTGGATGTGAAGGTAACAGAAGTCCAGTCTGCAGTGGAGCAGCTCCAGGAGGACATGAATGAGAGGAGAGGAAGGACTACCACTCATGCTTTTTCTAGAGTGCCACGAGGCCCGAGGTCGTCTGCCGTACCAGTTGCTGACACCAGAGCTACAACTTCAGCACCAGCTACAGCCTCAGCTCCAGCGTCAACTTCAGCTCCAACTCCTGCGACTACTTCAACATCTACAGAAGCCTTCGTCCTTGGCGTGATTCGGACTCCACCACCACCTGAAGATCAAGCCTGAGCGACGACTTAGCACTATGCATTTTCTAGGAACTTTTTGGTAACTTGTTGCCAAAGGGGGAGAAGATGTATAGATCATAGGCTTCGAGAGAGAGAGTGTTGCTTTTCTCTCTTGTTTTATTTGGTGGTTTCTTCGAACTTTGTTTGCTTTTGTGTGTGAGATACTACGTCCTTATGTTTGTGAGACATCGATGATCATGTGTTTGATCATAAGCTACACTTAATGTTTGCTTAATGCTTGCTTAAATATTATCATTCTATATATCGTTTGTGATCATTCACTATTCTTGGTGATGAGTGCATGTATTTCAATCTTATCATTTTGAGCGCTCCACCAAGATGTATGTGACATGGAAGAGTAACCCATGACTCTAACTCCTTGTGCATTTGCAGTCCAAAGCAAATTTTTTAAATATGCACAAATTTAGGGGGAGCTCTTACTTATCACATACTTCTCAAAGCGACGATATATTTCATGCTTATTATCTTTTGTCGAAGCTTTGATCTATATGTTGTCATCAATTACCAAAAAGGGGGAGATTGAAAGTGCAACTATCCCTAGGTGGTTTTGGTAATTCATAACAACATATAGCTCATTGAGCTAATGCTATTCCAAGATGATTATTTCAGGAAAGCTCAATGATTGGCATGGCATGGATATGAAAGTGGAACCCTCAAAATGCTAAGGACAATGGATTGGCTCAAGCTCAAAAGCTCAAGACTCTTCATTTTATATTTTAGTGATCCAAGATCACATTGAGTCCATAGGAAAAGCCAATACTATTAAGGAGGGATGAGGTGTTGCTTAATGAGCCTCTTGCTTCATGTGCTTAATGATATGCTCCAAAATGCTCAACTACTTTCCCATATCCACATATGACCTAAACTCTAAGCCAAACTCGGTCCTACCGATTTTTCCTATCCGGTGCCACCGAGTTTCACTTGTCATTAGCCACTGCCAAACCCTAGCAATTCGGTCCTACCGATAGGGATCTCGGTCTCACCGAGATGGGGTTGCAAACTCTCTATTTCCCTTTTGTAACTTTTCGGTCCCACTGAAAGAGCGAATCGGTCCCACCGAGATTGCAATGTAAACTCAGTGTTTCCCCTTTGTAACTTCTCGGTCTCACCGAGTTCCACTCGGTCCCACCGAAAGAGCAAATCGGTCCCACCGAGTTTGCCTGACCAACTCTCTGGTTAGCTTATTACCAAACTCGGTCCTCACCGAGTTTGTGTAATCGGTCTCACCGAGATTACGTTATGCCCAAACCCTAAACATCGGTCCCACCGAGTTGATCCAGTCGGTCCCACCGAAAATCTCTAACGGTCACTAGGTTTCCTATTTCGGTCTGACCAAGTTTGTTGATTCGGTCCCACCGAGATTGGTAAATCGTGTGTAATGGTTGGATTTTGTGTAGAGGCTATATATACCCCTCCACCTCCTCTTCATTCGTGGAGAGAGCCATCAGAACACATACACAATTCCAACTCATATGTTCTGAGAGAGAACCACCTACTCATGTGTTGAGACCAAGATATTCCATTCCTACCATATGAATCTTGATCTCTAGCCTTCCCCAAGTTGCTTTCCACTCAAATCTTCTTTCCACAAAATCCAAATCCTATGAGAGAGAGTTGAGTGTTGGGGAGACTATCATTTGAAGCACAAGAGCAAGGAGTTCATTACCTACACACCATTTGTTACTTCTTGGAGAGTGGTGTCTCCTAGATTGGCTAGGTGTCACTTGGGAGCCTCCGACAAGATTGTGGAGTTGAACCAAGGAGTTTGTAAGGGCAAGGAGATCACCTACTTCGTGAAGATCTACCGCTAGTGAGGCAAGTCCTTCGTGGGCGATGGCCATGGTGGGATAGACAAGGTTGCTTCTTCGTGGACCCTTTGTGGGTGGTTGCTTCTTCGTGGACCCTTCGTGGGTGGAGCCCTTCGTGGACTCGCGCAACCGTTGCCCTTGGGTGGAGCCCTGTGTGGACTCGCGCAACCGTTACCCTTCGTGGGTTGAAGTCTCCATCAACGTGGATGTAGGATAGCACCACCTATCCGAACCACGGGAAAAACATCCGTGTCTCCAATTGCGTTTGAATTCTCCAAACCCTTCCCTTTACATTCTTGCAAGTTGCATGCTTTACTTTCCGCTGCCCATATACTCTTTGCATGCTTGCTTGAATTGATGTGATGATTGCTTGACTTGTCCTAAAATAGCTAAAATCTGCCAAGAACTAAAATTGGGAAAAGGTTAAGTTTTTATTTGGTCAAGTAGTCTAATCACCCCCCTCTAGACATACTTTCGATCCTACAGATTGGCAGACTGGATGGCTTCGTATTGGTCCCTTCTTCGAGCGGTGAGCCTCATCCCAACTGGGTTCTGCTGAAGTCCCGTCGGGGTAAAAAAGAAGAGGACAGACAACAAAGACCACTAAAAAGCACCAATTATCACAGAAGACAATGAGAAAGATAAGACAGAGCGACATTAAGAGAAACAACCCACTGTCGACAAGAGCCACTACTATGGAGGAACGAGCCCACAGAAAACTGACAACAAGCATCAAGTTAGACAGAATAAGAGAAGAAAGAGAATAGAGAGAATAAGAAGCAAGCACTCTACACTACGGTTGACGCGCCAGCACACCCACAACCACAACATCCACAACGAGCACGCGCCGACATGAACACACTCGGACACATCGGACGGAAGCCGACCGCCTCCGGGGATAGTAGCATGAGCGCTCCGACGCGACGGCCGTCCTTCCGCGACTCGGCTGAGCGAGTACCACGCCTGCACACGGTCGCGCCGATCAACCTCGGGCGCCACCAACGCGAGCTTGACAATGCAAAGGCCGAGGCATCTCTTGCGACCTCACGCGAAGCTTGTGCCTGCGCTTTGGAAGAAGCTCGGGAAGCTGATCGACGTCGTGAGATTGCAGAGAAGCGCACGTGGGAGCTCCAAGGCTGGAGTGCTTCCCTGGAGCAGCAAGTGGAGGCGCGCAAGGCCACCTTAGCATCGATGAGGGGGACGCCTACCGAGGAGGAAGAGCTCTTGAGGCGCGAGGAGGCGCTGGAAGCCATGAAGCGCGGCCTTGAGCTCGAGCGGTTGCAGACGAGGGAGCGCCAGGTTCCCCAAGCTGAGGACGCTATCGGCGCGTGTGGGGCCAAGGCCCAGGAAGAAGTCGATCGCCGAGCAGCCGAGGCTCGAGTGGACCTTGTGGGCAGATACGACCAGAAGTTGAAGCTTGTGGAAGCCGAGGCTGTGGGCAGGACCAAGGCCCTCAGGTCGGGGCTGGACGAAGCCGAACGTCGCGAGAAAGCCGCTGTAGCCACCCTGTCTTCAGTGCAAGCCAAGCTGGCCTCCGCTCGTGCTGAGCAGTCTTCTCTTCAGCAGCGGGTCACCGGCGCCGAATCCTCCGTGCAGCGGGGCAGGGAGGAAGCACTCTGGAGGCGGACGCTGGAGCGCGAGCACGCCCCCATGCTCCAAAACCTCGGGACCAAAGCCAACGCGGTGCAGGGCGCCATCTGTGACGAGAATGCACCTCATCCCCACTCGGACGACTACGCTAGTCACCTCCTTTTCTTCACCAATGTGGTGACGCGCTTGGAGAATCGTTCCGAGAGTGCGCGCGTGCTTGTCGAGGAGAGTAGCCGCTGCCTGCTCAAGCGCGCGTTCTCTCGTGTCTTCAGCCATATCCAGAACACCTACCCCAACTTGACTTTGACGCCGCCATTGCCCATGTGCCCCAGGCCATCCGGGACGACCTGGCGCGCTGGGTTGAGGACAATGTGGACGCCCTAGTCAGGGCCTTCACCTTCGAGGATGATGCGGTGGTGGTCGCTGAGGATGAAGGCAATGTGGTGGATGATGGCGAGGGCGGCGCCGGCGACGGTGGTGACGATGCCGGTGACGATGACGGAGATGCCGGCGATGGTGACAGTTTTGGCCTACATAGAGGAGGGCCGTTATAGCCCACTTTTGTACTACCTCGTATTTAGTGTAAAATTTTGACCATAGATGCCAATGCATGTCACCAAAAATTACACCATTTTAAATTATGTTCAAATACAAATCCAACGATATAATTTTTAGTGGCATGCATTAACATTTTGTCAGTTAAATCTATGGTCAAATTTTGATACTACAAAATAGGAAGAGTAAACCAGAACGGAGGTACTACTTGCTCTTAGGGTAACCATAGAGTTACGAGTCTAAGTTACTTTCCACTATGACTAGCCTAGGCTACTACAGTAGTACAACAAAAAAAAGATGCAGGTCATCACGTGAGAAAAAATACTAAAAACATTTCTTTCGGTGCAGTGCGTAGATGTAGTTTTGAAAACTACACTTGTCGAAAAAATTGAGCTACGTTGTGATTACTGTTACTAATAGGAAAGAAGTTTCACCTCGATGAGTAGCTTCTCCGTGCACGGAAAGCATGTAAGGAATCCAACAACTTGACCAAGATTGGGGCCGATATATTTTATTGCAAAGATCTTCACTGTGCGCATAGACTGGGTCAAGCCTATGGGAATCATTTTCTGGATGACAGTCGTAAATACATCAAGAAGAAATTTAAAAATGTGAATTTCAAGAAGACAGAGAAGAATATGAGTGTTGTACCTAAATGGTTACGGATCCAATAAAGAGTTCAGAGAATTTGGCAGGCGGGTATACCAACACTGTCAATTTCGGCGCGTCAATGACCCTGATTTTTGTTGGACCTTGTTGATCAGATACAAGCAATCTCTCAAGGAAAGGTGCATTCTCAATGACCATAACATGGAACAGCTGGAGTGATCTCTTCCCAATTGATGTCTTGTCACGGGGCCAGCAAAACACATAAATCCATCTGAGATTCGCCGAGGTGATGTGGAGGCTAATGAACCCGTGGATCTGCTCAAGACGAAGGTACTCGAGCATAGTACAGCTACGGAGCAGGTGCTCCATAGCCTTCTTCAAGATTCCAACGTCAAAGAGGTCGAGCTACTTGAGTTGAGGGAGAAGAAGGGCGGGCGCAACATTAATTTGGGGAAGATAGCAGGAGCTGAAGCTGGCGTGGCGCAGTGTTGGCGTGAGGCGGAGCCCGGACGGCGGCAGATAGCGACATCGTCCGGCTTCAAAGCTGAGCTCCTCGAGCTGATTTAGGGCGGGGGATAAGAACCACTCGTCGAACTTGGCTTGGACCTTGCAGTTGGTACTAAACATGCGGATGTCAAGGCGTCTGACTGGCCCAGGGTGCGATGAAAGGATCTTGGAGACTGCGACCATGCGTTTGCAATCACCATCACAGAGGCAACTGTTGACGATGAGGTTGAAGGGAACGCGGCGCTAGAGGGGGCGCCACCGCCAGGAGAGCAGGGTGGTCCGCACGACAGATTTGGTGGGGAGGAGGCCGATGATGACGAGCAGCATGTCGTCGGGGAGGCTGCTGATGAAGTCCAGACTGCCGAATGCGGTTTTGGCTCGAGCCGCCTCCTCTTGTTGGCGCCTCGCCGTCCATCTTAGCCGGCAGCAACCCAGGTGTACACGTGTGCTGGTGTGTGTTGTGTGCTCGCCTGCTGGGTGTGCGCGAGTGCGTCCTTCTGTGCATGCTGCCGCGCATTGGTGAATTGTGCGCGAGTGCGTTCTTCACGCAGAAGAAGTGTGCCCTCAATTTACAAGCATGCGGGGTGCTACCCCGAGTGGTTTCAACTTTGTTTACTTCACCGCGTGTCAGATGGGCCTCTAGTTTACTTATTTTCACCCACTGCCACATGGGCCAGCACACGAAGATAGAGAACATGAGCTGACAAGGCTGCATGTGGACTGGTTGACCGGTCAACTAATCAATGTACGGAGCTATATGTTGACACAGTGACCATATAATCCGTCGGTATGGAGAGTTCGAGTGAGAGGGGAGGCCCGTGAGAGATAGCAGAGAGAGAAAGAGCTACTCCCTCCATTCGATAATGTAGTGCCAACATTTTTTAAAAGTCAAACTTTTGAAACTTTGACCAAGTTTATAAATAAATTACTTATATCTACAATACCAAAGATAAACGATAGTATGAAATAAGTACATGTTGTGATGAATATAATGATCATTCCAGATGTAAATGTTTTTCTCCACATATACCTGGTCAAACTTTTCTAAGGTTTGACTTTTCAAAACATCCATATGCTTATGGATGTGAGAGAGTACCTAACTAGAGAGAGTGTGTGAAATAGAAAGAGTGACTAAAGAAGTGTGTGTGCGTGTGTGAAAGGGACATGGACAAAAAACGATAAAAGTAGAAAAAAGCGTGTGTGTCTTATGCAAACATATCACACATGCATATTCGACAGTGGAAGCAAGGTGAGGAGATAGTGTGTGATTGTTTGCAACCGAGAAAGAAAGACCCCTAGCACGTGGCCAAGAGGGGTCTGACAAATAAGGGAGAGAGGTCGAGAGAGACGTACAGAGAAAATGCAGACATGAGGAGGAGAGAGTGTATGTTTGTCATAGAGAGAACCCTTGGAGATCATGATGGGACTACATGGGTGGGAGATCGAGTGACAAGGTTCGGGCGTGGTAGAAGATACCCCAAGAGATATTGAGATAGACATATGGATGGAAGGAGACAATATGTGTGTTCCTGATGGCTAGTGAGAGATAATCATCCTTAGGGGGGAGTGCATGCTCCTATGATGGAGTGAGGGATTATTAAACTTAGGGGTGTGTGTCTCACATAGAGAGAGAACAAGGGTGGAGAGTGTTAGGTGGGTCTATGTAGCGCGAGCGAGACATGTGTATGTGTGAACCAGTGAGATATAAAGTTTGAGAGAGATAGAGGAGCCCCGATAAGGCTTAGTGGTGCATCAGATAGCTGAGAGGGGGAGAGAGATATTCCTTCTGCTCGATAATGCAATGCATATAAGTTTTTTAGAAGTCAAACTTTGGAAACTTTGACCAGGTTTACGCAAATGTTATTTATATCTACAATACCAAAGATACATCATACGAGACTGCATCTCATGATGAATCTAATAGTATATGTTTGCCTTTCTAGATGTAAGTATTTTTCTCCACGTACATGGTCAAACTTTGTGATGTTTGACTTTTAAATAAATCTATATGCTATGGACCAAAGAGAGTGCCTAAGTCGAGAGAGATCAAGTGCGTGTGAAGGAGAATGAGTGAGTGTGCAAAAAGAGTATGTGTGTGAAAGAGAAAGGGACAACAAACGATAAATTAGAGAGAGAGAGAGAGAGTGTGTGTGTGTTTGTTTGTTACTTATGCAAACAAATCACGCATGCATCTCCGAGATAGAAAAGCGAGGTGAGGAGATACATGAAGATTGCTAGTGTGTGATTGTTTGCAACGTTGAGAGACACCCCTGTATCACATGTCCAATAGAGGTCTGGCCAAAAAGGAACAAAGGTCGAGAGGGACGCATGGAGAACATGGAGACATGGGGAGGGAGAGAGGGTGTGTTTGTGATAGAGAGATCCCCTCGAGATCGTGAGGGGACTATATGGGTGGGAGATCGAGGGACGAGGTGTGTGCACGATAGAAAGCTGCCCCGAGAGAAATCGAGATAGACCATGCACATGTTTGTGATTGAGACTAAGAATTAGCTAGTTGTATACATATAGGGGGACTGCGTGTGCCTACAATTGAGTGAGAGACCACCATACTTGGCTAGGCATGAGATTGTGTGTGTGTGTGCGTGTGAGATGAAGAGAGAACGAGGGAGAGAGATAGAGTTTTAGATGGGTCTATCGAGTGCGAGTGAGATATGCATGTGTATGTGTGACCCAGGGAGATGGAGAGTTTGAGAGAGAGAGGGGAGAGCTCCGAGATGACAGAGTGGTGCGTGAGAGAGTTACACACAACAAGCGAAGGAATTTGTGTGCGTACGATGAGTGCACCCAAGATATTTATCTTGGACTAGAGAATCATACATAGTGTGAGAGAGAGACCTATAGATGGAGTATATATGCATGCGAACTAGAAAGATTCCCCCCCACACACATAGAGAGAGAGGGAGAGGGACCAATAAGGTTTGTGTGTTGGATGCATGGGACGGAATTGAACATTGTCGGCCAGAGAGAGAGAGAGCAGGAGTCCAGGAGAGGGGGACGTCGCGTTTTATGCATCAAAGACTGATATAAACCATGTTTCGATATAAACTTGCATTCAAATATTTAAATTGGAGAACATGTTGTTTGCAATCCACACATGAATGGAGATATGCTTATATCAAACAAGTTCATTAATTTGACTTTCAACATGTTCATGGAGTAATATAATACTGTACAACATGCTACTCGATTGAGCTGTTCAATTTTGGATTTAGTGCACTATTTTCACCTAGTGAACGAGCTATTTCAATGAATCGAGATATTTCATTTTGGGTTTGATTCATGTTTTTGAGTGGGTCAACTATTTGTCATATAGTAAATCATTAGCAACGAGCATGTAAAAACACATTACTCCTGAGCATCATCTCTCCATCTAAAAAAGAAGTGGAAAGCTAATATTTCAAAATTTGATTCAAATCGACTTGGTAAGGTAGATGTGGATGCTCGTTCTCCCAAAATTTGAACGAACCGTTAAACACCCTCTACTCGGTGGAATTCGCCCGAGCAAATAAATGGGAGACGCGAAATTACCGGCCTATGTGGGACACGCATCAATTGGCATGTTGTACATCAAGGGTAGGTTTGTATGTTCATCCAAGTCCGCCTTCTCCTCGGTCGAAATGACATGTGCCGAATAATTCATAAACCATGGTCGGCAAAACACCCTCTCCTCACCCGAAATCACTCGCGCCGACCATTTCAAAACAAGCCCTCCTCGCACGAAATAGCTCGCACCCACTATTTCAAAACACGCCCTCCTCGCACGAAATCGCTCGCGCCCACTATATTTCATAAGAGGCCATCCTCGTTCGAAATCGCTCACGCCCACTATTTGGGAGAAGCAAAGTTGCTCTACTATACCCGACCCTCAGTACACAGACCCAAGCCGAGAAGCCTAAAGGTAGGGGTAGAACTGTAACCCCCCCCCCCCACACACACACACATTTCAAACAAATGCGTCTGTAAGACATGGTTCCCCTTCCCAATTCCCCATTCATACCTCGTGAGCGTGAAATCACGATCTTCGAAGAAGCTCCCTTCTCCCGAGCCGCGAAACCTCAGCCCCTCCTCCATGGCGCCCCCACCGCACCAAATTCACAGCCGCCCTCCTCCCTAATGTCGGAGATGCTATCCATTTGCTGTCACAAACTGGGCCGTATGCCTCTTACTCCGTGCTGCCGGAGCTGCCTCGACGACGGCCGCGTGAACCGAACCGGAGCCGATTCACCTTCATGACGCCGGAGCGGCTCCAACTTTGGATCCGTCCAGAGCCCCGGCGCTGCTTCCCCACAGCTGTTGACCGTCGTGACATCTCTGCTTCCCTACCGCCGGTAGCCATCACAACCACGTCGACCTCACCGACTCGGCAGCTGGAGCTGCCTACTTCTCCGGGCCACCAGATAGGTCGCACCCTCATCTCAAATCACTTTATTTAGGTGCCAGTTGTCTGAATTGTTATTCTAGGCCAATCGATTCCCGATGGGAAGCAGCATCCGTCGAGGCGGCGGAGCTCCTATGCTGCTGGTTGGCTGGTGTCTAACGTAAGGGTGCGGGGGCATAAGTTCGCCGCGGAAGCAATGCTTAGATGGCTATCTTACATTTGCGTGGATTGAAGGTACTACCGCCGCCGGATCTAGATGACAGCGAGTCTTTGTGGATTGGCCCGGGGGCGGCGCAACCACGACAGTGCGGTGGGGCGGGGTGGGTTTTCGTCGGGGCCACGGACGGCGGAGGTAGGCTGCTCTATCGGTGGTCGCTGGCCCTTTGGGGAAGATTCCGAACAGTGTCAGCCGGGAGGCACAAGACGGCCATCAAGCCATTCGGCGTAGATTAGACAATACCAAAATAAAATAAAATCGTGTGACCCCAATTTTTTCTTTAGTCAATAGACGTGTGACCACTCTCGTACCTTGTTGTTGATCTCTTAGGGTATTTCTTCAGATCAGGGATATGTGTCGTTCTTAACATTATGCGTTTTCTGCATCTTCAGCCACACTGTCTTCCGACTCACCGCAGCTGCTCCAACAAGGGAAGCATACACCATAAGGGAGCTATAGTCCCCACTCAACAGTTCCCTGCATCGAATGTGCGTGCCCGACATGGACAACCACAACAACTGCAGGGCCATCGACAAGTCAGCACATGATGCTCACTCCTATGGATGGCAACCAGATAGGTTGTACCATCATCTTACTTGTGTGCAACATTTATGGCTTTGTTATTCATCTAAGCATGGAAAATAGATTATCACATTTCACTGTATATTCATGCTGATCTCTTACGGGTCTTGTTCAGGAGTTAACGCCGTTCCATAGTTCAGCTAAGAGACTTGTTCTTTAGGTAATGTTGTTCCATAGTTATCATCCATCAGCCAATGCTATCCTACAGGCTGGTGATTATAGTATTATACCACTTCTAGTATTACCTATGTTGTTCTTTAATACTTTTGTGTGCCATCTAGTTAATCTCGAGGTACAAACGATACATATTCTATAGCTTTCATCTTTGTTCTCCCTATAGTTTTTGAGACCTGTTGCGGCTAGTTAACCCCAGTCCTACTATTTATGTCGTCTCCTACAGGCACTCATTACATAAATCTAACTACTAGTTGTCTTCCATGCATGTCAGATATAATTGCACACACTAATTTATCCAGAAGAACCTCACGGAGCAATGTAACGGCCAACAAACTTAACGTCAATAATACCCAATATGATAGAACATGTAAAGGCAGTTCTTCACAAGACTTGCAGAAAGATGATGAATCCTATTCACCCCACAAGGTCCTTGCTCTAACTTGGCCCATGGCATGGGTACAGCATGCATATAATGTCCTGGAGTGCATTAACTCTGTTGCAATGTCTTTGTGCGTAGCCTGCTGATCATGCATGTAAATATGGCATGCCTTCCTATTTTTCAGTACCTATTCTATTCATGATAACATGTTTTGAAATTCAAGTACTGTCATTCTACTCTATCGCAATGCCATCTGCTTAGTTTGGACATCATGCTTCTGAATATCTTATGCATTGTTATTCATCAGTATGTACTTCATCTGTCTACCATAATATGTTCTTTTTTTACATTGAAGTGTTGTTCTAGTGGTCTCTTGCAATGCCATCTTAGTTTCCCAATCATACACGCATATGTTGCCTTAGTGTTTTTCTGTATATATTCCTCTATCATACAGTTTTACATTCAAGTAGTGTTTTTTTACACTGTTGTCCTGTCGTATCCCTAGCTTTACATCATACTCCCTCCATACGGATTACATGTCGCAGAAATGGATAAAACTGGATCCGTATAGAACTGAAATACGCCTAGACCCATCCATTTATTTCCAGATGGAGGGAATACATGTCAATATGTCATGCCTTTCTATTCTTCAGTACCTATTCCATCTCTGTTGTAGCATGTTTTATAATTCAATCGCATTCTTCTATATAGGGCATGCAAGGGGAAGACAGCTATGTTAGAATCTGAAGGGTTACAAACCAGGTCTTTGCAAAAGATCCAAACACCAGGAGATAATAAACCAACTCTAGTTTTCATAGATACTGCTCCAGCACAGAGAAACCCAACTCCCACTCTATTCTAAGAAGCGTGTGTGTATCCTCGCATCATGAAATTTTATAGCATTCTGATCATATTTTCTACATGTTTCTTATCCATCTCTCTTTTGGAAAATAAGGTTAAATGATAGAAGATTTCCTCCATTGGGATCGTATTCGAGGAAGGTATCTTGCGGGAATTCTCTATGCTCCAATGCTGATCTAAGTACCTGTTGTATATCACTATATTTTACATCAGCATGTATTTTGTTAATCTGCGTGAATCCAACCTTTATCTGATTTAAAATTAGTTGTAGCAAAATGTTAAAGGCGACAATGTTGACTTTTGTAAGGAAAACTACCTGATAGTTTTGCATACTGAGCTGCATTAGTGTACTATCTCATATCATGCACATTACTGAATTGTAGTGCTACTCTGGTTGCCCATTCATTCATTGTGTCAATGTTGCTTTCGTATTACCTTACCTGGCTGATGATAGCTGTGCCATATCATGTTAATTTGGTGTAGGCTGGTGTGGTCTGCTTGCCCAAATGTTCGTTTTATCAATGTTGCTTTCCTATTATCTGACCTGGCCAATGATAGCAATGCTAGTGTGTTAATTTGGTGTAGGCTGCTGAAGATTAGAAGAAAAACTCTGAAAACGGCAAGGAAACCCCATTGTTTCTTTCAAATAAATCTAGGCCAGGTAATATGGCAATAACTCTTGATTAATATGTTCGGTTCCCTCCTAATTTATGTTATGATGCAGTGGTCGAGACACTCTCCACTATCAATAATACAAGCCTGCTGAAATCGCCATATGAATCTATTCAGTTTCCTCTATCCCGAATGCAATGGAAATCGTCTGGCTCAATGGGCCGAACTGAATAGATTGTCCGGACTCGCCATGAAGTACGTCGTGGGTCATCTGTGGCCGAGCAGATCGGAGCCGAAGAGTTATTTCAGCTTGGTGCAGCAATTCCTTGGCGCGGTGCCACGTATCAATGCGATGAAGAGGTCAGCATGCATAGAGGGTGCATGGATGGCTCTTGCCCGTGTCAAAACATACTGGGCAGAGATGGAGACCACCGTTGTTGCATCCTGAGATTCGGACAAAATCCGAGTACCCTCCGAGCACTATTTTCAGGAAGTCCTTGAAGGCGCTCGTGTAATAGAGGCGCAGTGCTCGTAGGATGCTATGTTCTGATAGCATATGTAATTATAAAGCAATATTTTGAAGAATTATAGTAGCCTTTTATACTTGTGCCTGCAAGTATTTTGGACACCTCCTGTGTGGCCGTTTTAAGATATATATACAAAATCTGAAAGATTGCAGTCATTGGCTTCAGCCCCCACGCACATAGTGCGGGGGTGCTCGCAGAAGGCGCATTTTCACACTTAATCCAACGTCTTGGTCCTACAAAGGAGGTGATAACGCAGCGAGCTAGGCAATCGGACTATAATGCTTTAACACTTTCACTTAGCCATAGGAGCTTGACAATGGGACTATTTAGGTAGCCCCTAGTGGCGACTGCGCTCGCCCGAATTCAGGGCGCGTGTGAGCCTGGACGGGAAACGGCCCTTCGTTAATGCGGAGGAATCCTACAGATTCCAGAGAGTCATCGAGTGGTTGACTAGTCTCACGCCATATCATGACAGTCGGTTTTCAGCTTTCTCTACTGAGGTGCTCGCCTGGCCGAACCAGGGCACAATTGCAGTAGTTCTCCTAGTGCCGCCTTAGCCGATAGAGCGGAACGTAAGGCGGCCGAACACAGGAGCCGGGCAACCCAACATTTGAACAAAATCATGACTCGGAGCTTATGCATATAAGGCCAAACTCGCGACGCCGAACACTCCCTAAGGTATTCGGTCTTTATGAGAGCGGGTGAGGTAACGCCCTGAGGTATAAGCCCGCGCAAGAATTCTGACGTGGCCACATGCCAAGACGCCAGCCTCCTCCTTGGTCATAGAACCAGGGGATGTGTATCAACAAGAGACAGTAAAAAAGGTTTACGCAGGATCTTAATCTGAAAAGAATCCTTGTAACGGGTCCCTATTGCACGTCTGCGCCTGTGTCTCCGTTGTGCCGTATCCTGGACGGGCGCGGCACGACGTTCATCTGTAAAAAGAGAGCAACTAAGTTGAAAAAGGGACGTGCCGAACAAAAAGTTATATGAAATAAACAAAGTGTAAAGTAAAATATGAAAAATTGAGCTTTATTGTCTCTTATTTTATACGTGTGAAGCCCCTAGTACAGGGGTATATGGCCACTAAGCCTTTATCAACGATACGTTTGTGCCGGACTCGTCTATCCGTGTCCGTGGTCTTAATGACCTGTTCCGATGTTCTGGCTGGTGAAGCCGTTGTATTGTGGGGCCGTTAAAGCGGCCGTACAATCCTCCACTTGGGGGAGGTGTTCTCACTGCTTCCCCTTTAAGGAGATGATGCCGCGTGGACCGGGCATCTTAAGCGTAAGAGATGCATAATGCGGTATTGCGTTAAAGCGGGCGAAAGCTTCGCGTCCCAGTAGTGCTTGGTATCGACTTGAGAATGGGACGATGTGGAAAGTCAGCTTTTCGTGACGGAAGTTATCGGCAGAGCCAAAAATAACCTCGAGCCGAAGAAAGCCCATGCAATGGGTGTCCAGACCTGGCATTACTCCTTGAAAGGAGGTTTTGCTGTGGCGAATTCTTTTTGGGTCGATCCCCATGTGGCGGATTGAGTCCTGATATATCAGGTTGAGTCCGCTGCCACCGTCCATAAGGACATTTGAAAACTGGAGTCCGCCAATTATTGGATCGAGTACCAGGGCAGTCCAGCCTGGGTTCCTGATACTTCTAGAATAATCCAGATGATCGAAGATGATTGGTTTTGACAACCAGTGGCGGGATTCCTTTGGGATAGGCCATGGGGCACGTACCTTTATGGGCGCCGCGCGTTTTGTTATGTGGAGTAAGTTTACTGTTTTTACTTCTTCTAGAAAATTATTTTGTGGTACTCTGCTGTGTATTTGACATATCCTATCCAAGATTTTGTTTAGGTTGGATAGGTCGTCCCTGTTATCTTGGAGGGGCGGCTTTTTCTGATTCTGTCATGAGCTTTTGAATCCGGCGTTGACTGCCGTGCTCTTCAGACTTTTTTCCTTGGTCCGGCGACGGTCCTTATTGCGTCGCGGTTTTCCGTTTCCATCCCTAGTTTCGGATGTACTTGGGTCATTGGTGTTGCATCTTGCCAACCAGCTATCCTCTCCTGCGCAAAAGCGGGTCATGAGGCTTGTTAGTGCGGCCATTGTTCTTGGCTTTTCTTGGCCGAGGTGTCTGGCAAACCATTCGTCTCGGACATTATGCCTGAAAGCCGCTAAGGCTTCAGCGTCTGGACAGTCGACTATCTGATTCTTTTTAGTAAGAAATCTATTCCAGAATTGCCGAGCTGACTCTTCGGGCTGTTGAGTTATGTGACTAAGATCGTCTGCATCCGGAGGGTGGACATAGCTTCCTTGAAAATTTTCTCGGAAAGCGTCCTCGAGCTCTTCCCAGCATCCGATTGTGTTTTCAGGAAGGCTTTTGAGCCAGTGCCGGGCTGGCCCTTTAAGCTTGAGAGGTAAGTATTTTATGGCGTGGAGGTCATCTCCTCTAGCCATATGTATGTGGAGGATATAATCCTCGATCCAGACTCCGGGGTCCGTTGTTCCATCATATGCCTCTATGTTTACGGGTTTGAATCCCGCTAGAAATTCATAATCCAGGACCTCATCAGTGAAACATAGGGGGTTTTCGGCACCCTTGTATTTGGGTGTGCCGGATTCTGATAATGGCTTTATTGCATTGCTTACGAGAGCTTGCTTTCTTGGCCCGTAAATGGACCTGGCTGGGCCATGATGCGAATCTTTAAGCGGGTCGCATGCCGGCTTAAGTGCGGCGCTACTTGCCGCTTTATGCTGGTCATGGGGTCGTCTATCCAACCGTGTGGCTTTCTCACTTTTGGAATGCGAGAGCTCCGAGGCCTCCTCGTCGAATTCAGGCAGTAGCTTTCTCTTCAGATAGCTTTTAGTGCGGCGACTGTCGCCGTATTTGTCCGCGGTGTTGATTACTTTACTCCATCTGATCCTGAGTGCATCTTCCGCAGTTTTTGGCCTCCGCTTCTGCTTTTTCAGGCTGCATGCTGTTGCAACGAGCCGTTTGTGGAGGTTCTTCTGCTTCGTGGGCTTGTCCGGCGTAGGGTCGTCTGGAATGCCATTTTCATCGGGGGAGGGATGTTCGGTTTCTCTATCCGGGTTGTCCTGTTGGGACGGTTGCTCTAAGGCATGCTTGTCGTCTACCGGCTCTTCCTGCTCTATGGCTGGGTCTTTATCGAGGCGGGGCTTGGGTCGGCGTTTACGCCGATGCTTTGATTGTTTTTCGAGAGATCGATCCCTCTTTCCATCCCCGTTTTCCTCGTTGTTGCTTCCTTTAGGGGTATCCACCATGTACACATCGTGAGATGAGGTGGCTGTCTGATGCCCTATAGGCGTTGGTTCTTGGTTGTCTCCTGCATCGTCATCCATACCGTCGATGTCTTCGGAGTCAAAGTCGAGCATGTCGGTTAAGTCGTCGACAGTGGCTACGAAGTGGGTGGTGGGTGGGTTTTGAATTTCTTCATCATCCGAATCCCATCCTTGCTGACTGTAGTCCAGCCGGGGCTCTCCTGATAAAGAGAGAGACTTTAGCGAATTCAGGATGTCGCTGAAGGGCGAGTGCTGAAAGATGTCCGCGGCGGTGAACTCCATTATCGGCGCCCAATCGGATTCGATTGGCAGGGGTGCGGGGGGCTCGGAGTTCGGAGAGGAATCCGGCTCCTCGGAGTCAGGGGCCATGCGGAGTGCGGGGCTGGAGTTCGGCTTGATCGCCTCTGAGATCGCAGCCCCTGAGGCAGCGTTCAACCGCTGATCCTCGATCGGCACAGTAGGTTCCGAATCAATGGTTAGAACCGATGCGTGTGCGGCCTCCAAGGTGCTGTTTGGCGGCAGAGCTATATCATGCCCATCGAGACAGTGCGGCGCGCTTGGCTGTGGCTCGAATCCGTCGAAGATCAAGTCCCTGCGGATGTCGACCGTGTAGTTTAGGCTTCCAAACCTGACCTGATGGCCAGGGGCGTAGCTTTCGGTCTGCTCAAGGTGGCCAAGCGAATTGGCCCGCAGTGCGAAGCCACCGAAGACGAAGATCTGTCCGGAGAGAAGGGTCTCACCCTGGACTGCATCGTTGTTGATGATCGAAGGAGCCATCGGGCCTAAAAGCGACGACACAGAGGAACTCTTAATGAAAGCACCAATGTCGGTGTCAAAACCGGCGGATCTCGGGTAGGGGGTCCCGAACTGTGCGTCTAGGCGGATGGTAACAGGAGACAAGGGACACAATGTTTTACCCAGGTTCGGGCCCTCTTGATGGAGGTAAAACCCTACGTCCTGCTCGATTAATATTGATGATATGGGTAGTACAAGAGTAGATCTACCACGAGATCAAGGAGGCTAAACCCTAGAAGCTAGCCTATGGTATGATTGTTGTATATGAAGTTGTCCTACGGACTAAAATCCCCCAGTTTATATAGACAACAGAGAGGGTTAGGGTTACACAAAGTCGGTTACAACGGTAGGAGATCTTGAATATCCGCATCGCCAAGCTTGCCTTCCATGCCAAGGAAAGTCCCATCCGGACATGGGACGAAGTCTTCAATCTTGTATCTTCATAGTCCTGGAGTCCGGCTGAAGGTATAGTCCGGCTACCCGAACACCCCCTAATCCAGGACTCCCTCACCAGCCCACACTCTGCTCTGGAAGGGAAGTCTCCTTTGAAGTGCTTTATGGCCAGTCTCTTCGTACATTTGGCATTTCAGCAGATGACACGTGTACTGTCCCGGATTTGGAAACCTTGTTGCATGATAGAGATTTGATGTTGCGTCTTTTAAAGCAACATTTGGAGCGAGTCAATTCCAGAATGAAGCACCAGGCCGACAAGAAACGATCTGACCGAGTTTTGCAGTGGGAAACTCAGTATTCCTCAAGCTACAGCCATACATACAATCTTCTGTTGCCCCTCGTGCGCATCACAAGCTGCTATTCAAATATTATGGACCATATCGGATCCTTGAGAAAGTTGGCGCATCAGCTTATCGTTTGGCACTCCCACAAGGCAGCCGCATCCACCCTGTTCTTCATGTTTCTCAACTGAAACTTGCTCTGGTACCAAATTGCCAGGTATAGTCTGAACTTCCACCTGTTGACTCTCAGTTTGCTATCCCTGTGCGTGTTCTGCAGAGGCGTTTGTGTCGCTGTGGCAACGAAGCTGTTCCTCAGGGTCTCATACAATGGTCAGATCAGCCTGACACACTGGCTACGTGGGAAGATCTTGAGGAGCTTAAGCAAAGGTTTCCACGAGCTCTAGCTTGGGGACAAGCTGGTTTTCAAGGAGGGAGGAGTGTCAACGCCAAGGCCTCTACGTCCAACCCACAGGAGGAAGCACCATTCGTGACCCAAGAGGGAAGGCCCAGCAAGCAGGCCCATCATCCATCGACAAGATACGCTGAGAAGGATTGGGTACTGAAGTGAGTCTTTATAAATAGCGCAACTGTGTAATTGGATGTTGGCGAATTGGTAATGGCTGAGGCCATTGGCTTGTAAATAAATCCTTCCTATGTAATCGAATACATCAGAGAATACAGAGTGAATACGAGATGCCGCCATAGCTTTCCCCTTCCATCTCCAATCCCTAGCTAGATCCTAACACATAACAACACCGCGTGCCATCTTTCAACCCATTCCGAGAACATTTTCCTACCACTTATAAAATAAAATTTCGGACATGCCATGGGCGCGTGCGTGTGTGTGTGGGCTTAGAACGGACAACGGAAGGAACGAGGAGACCGGGACGGACGCAAGTTTGAAAACATGATGATGCAATGCGGATGATGACATGGCAACAATGCAACACGCAAACAAATGACAAGGAAACAACAACGAATAACTGGAAGACACCTGGCGCAACGGTCTCGGGGCGTCTCATAATTACAAAGCAGAATTATAGGGTTGTGATAACTCACCCCCACTAAACAAGAATCTCGACCCGAGATTCAAGACATGAGGTAAGAATATAGAGGGGACACAAAGCTAACACGATCTTCATGATCCAATTTCCCTTCTCGAAGATGTTGATTCATTGCTCCAATTAATCTTGACGTCTTTGCTTTCGGGATCTTCATCCAACATGATGACGACAGAAAGAAACTGTACATGAATTGATCTCCTCGAAGATCAAGCGCTCAAGATCAACTCATGGAGTGAGATATAAAAACATCTCTTGAGCTGAGACATGAAACACACATTAGGGGTGATGGTAAGGAGCCGGTGACAAGGTTTAATTTTGGTAGACAACAATTCCACGCTCAAGTAGATGGTGAGTGAGTGTCAAAGTAGCGAGGAGAAAAGTTGTCGTGATTCCATAACTAGGCACCTTAGAAGAGGTGACTTGTTGGATTATTCCCTTAAGTGGCAATAGAATTACTTTTGATATCTAGATCAATGAAACTCTCTATACCAGCATAAGGTAAATCACAATCGATCATTTGAAGGAGTTCGAAAGAATGACATGCTTGGACTAGAATAGATGATGTGAACTACCTTGTTGAAGACAACGCAATGAGTTATTTTTGCTTATCAGCGGAAATGGATGGGACCCATGGTAAGCCCACTTTTGAAGGTAATCCTGAGCAACAATTACCAAGAGGGCAGACCATAGTAAAATGGCACAATGGCACGTGCAAGCTGCGGACAAAATGCAAATGTTGGGAATGTTCCAACCATCATAGCTGCCTGAGATTCAGATCTAGTTGGTAACGAGATATTTCAGACGACATGTCTAGAAAAGAAGGCTTGCAACGCAATTCGACAAGATGATGTTGAGAGATTCTCAGGAAATGAACTACAATAGCAAGCTCCAAAACATGAGATGGTTCTGCTACACACATGTGAACACGCTGTCCAAGACAAGCATGACCACATAGTAGTTTTATAATAAAACACTACCAAGTTCTGGTTAGGAACCATCATCAAGGATATCAAAGTCTTTATGCAAGTCCATGGATTAGATCCCAAGCATAGACTTCTCTTCGTTGAACAAATCAATTAGTGGCTTGGTGTGCTAGGGAATAAAATGGAGTGGAGGTAATTAATCTACCAAACCATAGGATACATTCACACATGCATAATTGACTTGGGATGATTCCATAGGAAGCAAAAAAAGCTTTCTCTAACTCACGATGGTAACTTACATCAAATGTACGTGAATTAGAGGAAGTTACTTCTTTCATCCAAATATGTGCTTCGTGAACGGGACACGAAGAAAATTCCTACAGAAGTTTCCAACGCTAGCTTAATGTTCAACATGAATCATGGATGAGATAAAATGCTGCTGATGGGCTCAACAACAACTCATCGGAATTTCCATATCACTGTAATTCCACCATTATGTGAACAAGGTGATAGCATTGGTCAGACCAAAAGATGTAATGGTGAAGACCAGCAGTCGAAGGGCAGACCGGCCCCAAGCGTCAGAAGGGCATCAAGCCTGCTTGGTTGCCCGGCTTCTCCTTCGAGAAAACCCTTGATGCTCCCTGCAAGTTCCACAGCGGCATGAAGCCATCCAACCACACCACCTAGAAGTGTCACTGGCTCACCAGGATTGCCAAGGGTGAAGGCCTGCTGCCTCCAGCAGCCGGCCTGGTGTTGCCTCCTCCTCCTGCGCCGGCTCCCAGTCCAGTCGGCGCCGTCCAAGATGAGTTCCCCGAAGAGCATGGAGCCTACGTCGTCTTCACCAGCATGGCCGATGACAGGCACAGCCGGCGCAACAACACCAGGAGGTGAACGCTGTCGCCTCAGAAGCCCCAGAATTCATGCACTAGTCTAAGAAGCCCATCAGCTAGAGCCATGCTGACCACCTGGCCGTGATGCCATCGCCAGGTGCTTACGCCAAGATCTTGGACTCGACCTTCTCAACGGAGAGGCGGGCCTGCCGCTTCTCCCGGATCCTGATAGACGGTGGCAGTAGCATTAACATCCTCTATCGCGACACCATGGAGAAACTGTGCATCAAAGAGAAAAAGCTCCAGCCCAGTCGGATGGTTTTCCACGGCATTGTACCCGGCCTTTCCTACTCTCCAATCGGCAAGATCAAGATAGACGTCATGTTCGGTGACAAGGATCACTTCCGCCGTGGGCCGATCTGGTTCGAGGTGGTCGACCTGGAAAGCCCCTACCACGCGCTCTTGGGCCAGCCAACACTCGCCAAGTTCATGGCGGTGCCTCACTACGCCTACCTCAAGATGAAGATGTCGGGTCCCAAGGGCATCATCGTCATCGCTGGCGACTACCAGAAGTCAGTCGCATGTGCTGCGGCTAGCAGTCGGCTGGCCGAGTCCCTCGTCATCGCCGAAGAAAAACGTCTCCTTGACCGAGTGGTGTCCATGGCCAGCAAGCAGTCGGACATGTCGCCGGACCCCCAGGAGTCGGAGGCTCAAGGCTCCTTCCAGCCGGCCAAAGAAACCAAGAAGATCCCCTTGGACCCGGAGCACCCGGAGAGGCACCCTGTCATAGGGGACAACCTTGCCACCAAAGAGGAAAGCGAGCTCGTCGATTTCCTCCATGAGAATCGGGACATCTTTGCATGGTCTCCCAAAGACATGTCGGGTGTTCCAACGGATTTCACCGAGCACAAGCTACATGTCGGGCCTAATGCGAAGCAGGTCAAGCAATCCCTTCGCCGTCTGTTAGAAGAGAAGAGAAGGATTATTGGTGAAGAGATAGCCCGGCTTCTGGCAGCCGGCTTCATCAGGAAGTGTTCTACCCGTACTGGCTTGCCAATCCAGACCTTGTATTGAATAAGAACAACAAGTGGCGCATGTGTATTGACTACACCAGCCTCAACAAAGCCTGCCCCAAAGATTCGTTTGCTCTGCCTCAGATAGATCAAGTGATTGACTCCACAGCCGGATGCGAGCTGTTATCCTTCCTTGATGCATACTCCGGCTACCACCAGACCAAGTTGAACCCGGCCGATCGGCTGAAGACCGCCTTCATGACACCATTCAGAGCCTTCTGCTACCTGACCATGACGTTCGGCTTGAGAAATGCCAGTGCCACATTTCAGTGTTGCATGCAGAAGTGCCTCCTCAAGCAGCTCGACGGAAATGCCCATGTCTATGTAGATGATATAATGGTGAAGACGGAGAAGCGTGGCACCCTCCTGGAGGATCTCAAGGAGACCTTTGATAATCTGCGTCGTTTTCAAATCGAGCTCAACCCAGAGAAGTGTGTCTTCGGAGTGCCAGCCGACTAGCTCCTTGGATTCCTTGTCTCCGAACGCAGCATCGAGTGCAACCCCGTGAAGATAAAGGCCATTGAGCGGATGCAGAGACCCAACCAGCTGCGGGACGTCTAGAAGTTCACTGGGTGCTTGGCGTCTCTCAGCCGCTTCATTAGTCGGCTGGGCGAGAAGGCTCTTCCCCTGTACCAGCTAATGAAGAAAACCACTTGCTTCGAGTGGCACGACAAGGCGGATGAGGCCTTCCTCCAACTCAATAAGATGCTGACCACGCCGCCTGTCCTGGCGGCTCCGGCTGCTAAGGAGCCCATGCTCCTCTACATTGCCACCACCAGCCGGGTGGCCAGCACCGTTATTGTGGTCGAGCGCCTAGAAGACGGCAGGGCACAGCTGGTCCAAAGGCCGGTCTACTACTTGAGCGAGGTGCCGTCAGCCTCCAAGCAGAATTACCCCCACTACCAGAAGATGTGCTACGATGTGTACTTTGCCGCCAAGAAGCTCAAGCAGTATTTCCCAGAGCACTCAATCACGGTCGTTTGCACTGGCCCACTTGCCGAGATCATAGGCAACAGAGATGCATCAGGCCAGGTGGCGAAGTGGGCCATCGAGCTAGCTCCCCACACCATCCTCTACCAGCCCCGCACCGCCATTGATAGCGGCAAAGGTGTCCCGTCTTTCGATAAGATGGTGACTATCGTTTAGGAGGAAGTCGACTTTGACGATCCGACTAAAACGTGCGAGGACGTCGCGCCTTAGCAATCGCTAAACCAACTCCGAGAGGTTATTGACCACGCCGGAGCACGATCAACCTGACCACGAAGGTCTGTTTCCTGCAGGCAAACAAAGAACAAGCAACAAACTGAGATTGCAATCTGGATATTGCGAATATAAGATGAAAGATTTATTGATCAAGGTGGGGTTCTGTGACGCCTTTGTCTGGTCGTTGAACAAAAATGAAGTATGCGAAGTTTCAGCTATGGCGAACTTTAATATAAACAAAACCCAAAGTCTAAACGACGCCCTAAGGGCTGTATATATGGAGGAAAAGGGGGGATTTCATGGCCCTTGGAGGAGGGGTCCGAAACCAACCCTAACTCTTGTTTCCCCACACATACGGACTCTAAAAACATCCTATACTTAAGTATTTCGAAAATACATGGGCCTGGCCCAATAATAAGGTGACGCAGCACCTAAAATAGCCTCTGGACGAAATATATGAAGTGGCATCTTGTATATTTCGTCCAAGGCTTCATACACTCCTTATGGTGGCTTCAAAGTCCTGAAATCATCACTTGTAACTCCATTCTTGATTCCGTTACGCCTGCCATCATCTCCATGCTTGAACTTGCTCCAAGGTTCATCTTTCTTGTCCAAGCTAGGCCCTTCATTTGTAAGCAAAACTAATGTATCCAATTTAGGCAGCATCATATTCTCATGAACATTAGAATCGTTACCAAGAAACGAAAGTACCTGATAGTTCAATTAGCATGCGCGAGCTCTAGTAATTGGTCCAGTATGTATAGCAGCAGGGGATGTGGGTGTAACAATGGTATTAATGTCCTCATCATCCTCCCCTTCTTGAAATGAAGTCGTCCTCGACGAAAGTTCATCGTCCTCACCCAAATAAGGCTTCAAATCTGCAATGTTAAAAGTGGGACTAACCCCAAAATATGTAGGTAGCTCAAGTTTATATGCATTATCATTTATTTTCTCTAACAACTTAAAAGGACCATCATCACGTGGCATTAGCTTTGATTTGCGCAAATTAGGAAACCTATCCTTACGCAAATGTAACCAAACAAGATCTCCAGGTGCAAACACAACATGTTTTCTACCCTTATCTCCAGCAAGTTTATATTTAGCATTCATACGCTCAATGTTTTCCTTACTTAACTCATGCATTTTTAAAATCAATTCAGCACGTTCTTTAGCATCAAAATTAACCTTCTCCGAAGATGGAAGAGGCAACAAATCAATAGGTGCACGAGGTAGGAAACCATACACAATTTCAAAAGGGCACATCTTAGAAGTAGAATGCAATGAACAATTATAAGCAAATTCAATATGAAGTAAGCATTCTTCCCACATTTCTTGTTATTCTTCAAAACAGCCCTAAGCATAGTAGACAATGTTCTATTGACTACTTCAGTTTGTCCATCAGTTTAGGAGTGACAAGTAGTACTAAAAAGCAGTTTAGTCCCCAACTTAGCCCATAAACATCTCCAAAAGTGGCTAAGAAATTTAGTATCACGATCTGAAACAATAGTATTTGGCACACCATGCAAGTGAATAATTTCACAAAAGAACAAATCAGCAACATTAACAGCATCATCGCTTTTATGACATGGTATAAAGTGTGCCATTTTCGAGAACCTATCCAGGACAACAAATATGCTATCCCTCCCCTTCTTTGTTTGAGGTAAACCTAAAACAAAGTCCATTGATATATCCTCCCAAGGAACACTAGGTACAGGCAAAGACATATATAAACCATGAGGATTGAGTCGTGACTTAGCTTTTTGACATGTACTGCTGCGAGTAACAAAACGCTCAACATCCCGTCTCATCTTTGCCCAAAAGAAATGTGTAGCAAGTATATCCTCCATCTTCTTGACGCCAAAGTGTCCCATTAATCCTCCTCCATGCGCCTCCTGCAACAACAAAAGACGAACGGAGCTAGCTGGAATGCATAGCTTGTTAGCACGAAACACAAATCCAACGTTAAGAACGAACTTGTTCCAAGTTCTCCCTTCCTTACAATTCTGCAATACATCTTTAAATTCAGCATCATGCACATATTGATCTTTGATGGTCTCCAAACCAAATATTTTAAAGTCAAGTTGTGAAAGCATAGTATAACGACCAGACAATGCATCAGCAATAACATTTTCTTTACCCTTCTTGTGTTTAATGACATAAGGGAAAGTCTCAATGAATTCAACCCATTTAGCATGTCTACGGTTCAGTTTTGCTTGACTTTTAATGTGTTTCAAAGATTCATGATCAGAATGTATAACAAATTCCTTTGGCCATAAATAATGTTGCCATGTTTCTAAGGTCCGAACAAGAGCATATAATTCTTTATCATAAGTAGAATAGTTCAGACTAGGCCCACTCAATTTTTCAGAAAAGTATGCAACAGGTTTGGCATCTTGTAATAACACACCTCCTAATCCAATTCCACTAGCATCACATTCAAGCTCAAAAGTCTTATTAAAATCAGGAAGTTGGAGTAAAGGAGCATGTGTCAACTTATCTTTCAATACCGTGAAGGCTTCTTCCTGTGCGGTACCCCAAACAAAAGGCACATCCTTCTTTGTAAGCTTGTTGAGAGGTGTAGAAATGGTGCTAAAATCTCTCACAAAACGCCTATAGAAACCAGCGAGGCCAAGGAAACTCCTCACTTGTGTGACCATTTTGGGCTGCGGCCAACTCTCAATAGCTTCAATCTTGGCTTTATCAACTTCAATTCCCTGTGGAGTAACAACATAGCCAAGAAAAGATACTTGGTCAGTGCAAAAGGTGCACTTTCCAAGGTTACCAAACAAACGTGCATCACGTAGAGCAATAAAAACAACACGTAAATGTTCCAAATGTTCCTCCAAAGATTTGCTATAAATCAATATGTCATCAAAGTAAACTACCACAAATCGTCCAATGAAAGCACGTAAAACTTCGTTCATTAACCTCATGAAAGTACTAGGTGCATTAGTTAACCCAAAAGGCATGAATAACCACTCATATAATCCAAACATAGTTTTAGATGTTGTGTTCCATTCATCTCCCAATTTCATACGAATTTGATGGTATCCACTACGCAAATCAACTTTGGAGAATATTGTAGAGCCACTCAATTCATCAAGCATATAATCTAGCCTAGGAATAGGATGACGATAACGAATAGTAATATTATTAATGCCTCTACAATCAACGCACATACGCAACGTACCATCCTTTTTCGACACTAAAATGATAGGAACAGCATAAGGACTAAGGGATTCGCGTATATAACCTTTGTCGAGAAGTTCTTGTACTTGACACATAATCTCCTTCGTCTCCTCCGGATTGGTATGGTATGGTGCACGGTTGGGTAATGATGCACCGGGAATTAAGTCAATTTGATGCTCAATCCCTCAAATAGGTGGTAATCCCGGTGGCATGTCTTGTGGAAAGACGTCAGCGAACTCCTGCAAAATGTTAGTGACAGCAGGAGGCAAAGAGGAAGGCACGTCCTTGAATGAAAATAATGCCTCTTTGCACACAAAAGCATAGCAAACAGATTTGCTAAAATCTAAATCATCAATATCAGATTTGGTGGCAAGTAAACATGCACTTTTCAATTTAATTTCAGAAGCAACACTAGATGGTTTATTATTAGGCTGCATTTGTTGCTCAAATTCTTTTGCCACAATCTGATTTTCACTTTTATTTTTTTCCTGTTTTGCTTTATTAGCTCTATTAATATCATCTTTCAAAATGGAATCAGGAGTCATAGGAAGCAAAGTAATTTTTTTGTCCTTATGAACAAGAGTATACTGATTGTTTCTACCATGGTGTACAGAATTTTTATCAAATTGCCATGGTCTACCAAGTAATAAGGAACATGCTTGCATAGGTACCACATCACAATCAACATAATTAGCATATGTAGAGATACTAAAATGCACACGAACAGTACATGTTACCTTAACCTTGCCGCTGTTGTTGAACCATTGGATGTAGTAAGGATGTGGATGTGGTCTTGTGGTGAGAGATAGCTTCTCCACCATCTCCATGCTAGCCAAGTTATTACAGCTCCCTCCATCTATGATGACGCGAACAGAACGTTCCTTCACAACTCCCTTTGTATGGAACAAATTATGCCTCTGATTTTGCTCAGTTTGTGTAACCTGCACACTCAAAACACGTTGAGCAACTAAACATTCATACCTATCAACATCTTCAGCAGCCATGTATTGCGTCTCATGATCAGAATCATCTCCACCGTGTTCTTCATGTGTAATAAGAGCCAAAGTCTCCTCATCACAGTCACTAGCGGACTCATACCCACCATCCTCAGTAGCAATCATCACACGCTGAGATTGGCATTCTCTGGCAAAATGTCCTCTTCCCTTACAACGACGACAAATAATATCACTTGCGTGCCCTGTTGATGCTAAGGAAGAAGAAGAGCTGTGCGCAGGTCCGGCAGGTGTGCTCTTGGCAGATAGTGGTGGTTGTGCCTGCTTTCTTGTATCACGGCTGGAGGTGGCACGTGATGGAGGTGCTCGTGGAGTGGAAGTAGAGGATGCACGTGGTGTCCATGATGAAGATCGACCTGCAGAAAAGTTAGTTCGCGCCAATGCCTGTCTATCCTGCCCTTCACGTTCAGCTTTACAAGTAAGATGGAATAAACGAGTGATATTAGTATACTCCTTATACTCTAGAATTGTTTGAATATCTCTATTTAATCCACCATAAAACGTGCAATCATAGCTTCATTCTCCTCAACAATACCACATCTAATCATGCCAGTTTGTAATTCCTGATAATATTCTTCTACATAATTTTTTCCTTGTCTTAAACGCTGCAATTTTTGAAGTAATTCACGTTGATAATATGGTGGAACCCAATGAGTACGCATAGCAGTTTTCAAAGCAGCCCAAGTAGCTGGAATAGGATATAATCTACAATGTTCAGACCACAAAACACATGCAAAGCTAGTGAAAGCACATACAGCAGCAGGAACACGTCTCTCCTAAGGATATTGTAAACATGTAAATCGTTGTTTAGTTTCTAACTCCCAAGTAACATATATATCAGGAACATATCTGCCCTCAAATGGTGGAATATTCAATTTTAGTTTAGGAAGATGGTCATGTACCTCAGGTGGTGGTGCAGCCCTACCGTTGCGATGATATGCATGAGGACGACCTGCTGGTGGTGGTACTGGTGGTTGCACATAGTTTTGATTTTGATCAACCTCATCCTCGTAATGGTCCTCCACCTCTGCAGTAGCAGCAGGAGTGGCAGAAGCATCAACAACGGCACCAGAATTTTGCCCAGGGTCAATGGGAACACGATGTGCTCATGCCACTTGATTTGGAAAGCGACGTTGTTGTTGTTGTTGTTGTAGTAGTAGTAGTAGTAGTAGTAGTAGTAGTAGTAGAGGTACGTTAGGGGCAGCCGGTGGGGGTGGTGGAAGACGCGCGAGCAATTCATTAAACTTGTTATCGAGCTTTGTTTCGAACGTCTTCTCCATGCCATCTATCTTCTCCCTGGCCTCTTCAAATCTGTTTAGCACATCTTGCACCTGTCCACTCATCATTTGCTGAAATTTATCATGCAACTCCTTATTCGTCATGTTCTCCCAGTCAGTCTCGTTGGCTTGTGATCCTGCCATGGTTAGCAGCAATAGAAACACACAAGAATATGATCCTACAGACTACTAACAAGAGGTGGTTGTGGATGTCACAAATCCGTCAAGCAAATCTCAAATTCTTACCAGTTCTTACCCAGCAGCAGGCGGTGATCGGCAACCGTCGTAGTCAAAACTCTCAAAGCTTGGATAGAGCGATTGCCAGGGAGAGTCAAATGCACGACGTAGATGTATGTGGAGCTGGGAAGGCTTATAATATGGTAGCAAAAAGGTCAGCAATAATCAATTCAGAGTTGCAAAGTTGAATAAACTCTCAACGACGGTACTGTGCTGGTCCTAGGCTAGACCGTACTAGAGACGCGAGCCTAGAACACGAACAAAATCACGGCGTGACATGTAAACAAGGGAGGAGCACTCTCTTATTTTTTTTCCTTTTTTCACTTTTTTCCTCTTTTTTTTGCTCCGCAACAATTTTTTTTTCGAAAAAGTCTACAAATGATCTAAAAACTGCCTAGCCAGAATTTTCCAGACTTAGTTTTTTTTTTTGAGTTTGGAACTATTTTTCTTCTACGGGTAGCACAGTATCTCAGGAGTTCTACTCTGTCACGACTCGAAGTATCGCGTGATCTGGAACTCGAAAACAAAGCAACAAATACTGGACACAGACTGGTAGCAGAGATGAATCTGGTGGAACTCGGACTGGTGGCGGCGATGAATCTGGTGGAACATGGACTGGTGGTTGTATATGGCGATGGTATAGCTGGCTTGGATTGGTGGTGGTATATGGCGATGGTATATGCGGACTCAGATTGGTGGTTGTATATGGTAGCGATGATGTATATGGTGGGGTGGTGGTATATGGCAATGATGATGACGATGGTGCGGCGGCGGCATGACAACCTGTGAACAGAACTCGAAACTCTAAGGGACTAGACGCTAAGACCAGCAACTCGACACGACGATGCAACCGCAAATTCAACAAAGCAAAACTCTAAAAAGACTATGCAAAGGCTCAGATTGGTTCGGATATGATGAACTAACCCTAATTTTTTTTGGCTTTTTTCATGGACTGTAGGTATGAAGAATAAACTCGATCTAAACTATGAAAAACTGTAAAATCTCACTGAGCAACCTGAAAATATGATACCACTTGATAGCGGCAAAGGTGTCCCGTCTTTCGATGAGATGGTGACTATCGTTTTGGAGGAAGTCGACTTCGACGATCCGACTACGAACGTGCGAGGACGTCGCGCCTTAGCAATCGCTAAACCAACTCCGAGAGGTTATTGACCATGCCGGAGCATGATCAACCTGACCACGAAGGTTTGTTTCCTGCAGGCAAACGAAGAACAAGCAAGAAACCGAGATTGCAATCTGGATATTGCGAATATAAGATGAAAGCTTTATTGATCAAGGTGGGGTTCTGTGACGCCTTTGTCTCGCCGTTGAACACAAACGAAGTACGCGAAGTTGCAGCTATGGCGAACTTTAATCTAAACAAAACCCAAAGTCTAAACAACGCCCTAAGGGCTGTATATATGGAGGAAAAGGGGGGGATTTCGTGGCCCTTGGAGGAGGGGTCCGAAACCAACCCTAACTCTTGTTTCCCCACATATACGGACTCTAAAAACAGCCTATACTTAAGTATTTCGAAAATACATGGCCCTGGCCCAATAATAAGGTGACGCAGCACCAAAAATAGCCTCTGGACGAAATTTATGAAGTGGCATCTTGTATATTTCGTCCAAGGCTTCATACACTCCTTATGGTGGCTTCAAAGTCCTGAAATCATCACTTGTAACTCCGTTCTTGATCCCGTTGCGCCTGCCATCATCTCCATGCTTGAACTTGCTCCAAGGTTCATCTTTCTTGTCCAAGCTAGGCCCTTCATTTGTAAGCAAAACTAATGTATCCAATTTAGGCATCATCATATTCTCATGAACATTAGAATCATTACCAAGAAACAAAAGTACCTGATAATTCAATTGGCGTGCGTGAGCTCTAGTAATTGGTCCAGTATGTATAGTAGCAGGGGTGTGGGTGTAACAATGGTATTGATGTCCTCATCAGCCATCAAGTCCCAGGCGCTGGCCGACTTCCTCGTCGACTGGGACGAGACGCAGTACCTGCCGCGAGCGCTGGATTCCACCCATCGGTGGATGCACTTTGATGGCTCGAAGATGAACACCGGTTTGGGAGTCGGCACCGTCCTCACCTCTCCCAAAGGCAACACGCTGCAGATTCACTTTGCCGCCTCCAACAAGCCGAGTACGAGGCACTCATCCACGGGCTCTGACTGGCCAAAGAGATTGGCATCCGCCGAGTGTTGCATTACGGCGACTCGGACTTGGTGGTCCAGCAGTCGTCTGGCGACTCGGACGCCAAGGATGCGAACATGTCGGGCTACCGTTTCCTTGTCCAGCAGATCAGCGGGTACTTTGATGGGTGCGATTTCCTTCGCGTGCCACGAGCCAACAATGAGCAAGAAGATCCCTTGGCACAGATTGGCTCCACCTAGCAGGACATACCAGTCGGTGTTTCCCTCCAGTGCCCGCGCAAGCCTTCTATCATTCCACGTGCTGCTCCCAGAACAGTCAGATCCGGCTCGGGTACTGCAGCAGTCGCACCTGACCCGAGGACTTCACAACCCGGCCCGGGAACTACGGCATGCAGCGCGGGGACTGCAACAGTCGTACCCGGTACATTGACTTTAGAACCCGGCCCGGGGGCTGCAGCAGTCGGCCCGGGGACTTCAATGACACAGCAAGCGGCTACCGACTCCAACCCACCGCCTCCCAACCCAACCGCCCTGGTACCAGTGGCCGTAATGACAGTGGTAGCAGCACCATCATGGGCGTAACCCATCTTCAACTTCCTGGTGAGCAGAGAGCTACCAGCCAATGAGATCTTGGCCCGGTAGGTGCAACATCGGGCGGCAGCATACACAATAGTGAATAGAGAGCTTGTCAAGTGCAGCGTGACTGGCGTATTCCAGGGCTACGTAGAGCTAGAGAAAGGCAAAGCAATCCTCAGAGACATTCACCAAGGCGAGCGCGGCCACCACGTGGCCTCCAAATCCCTTGCTGCCGAAGCTTTCCCCTAGTTCTTCTGGCCGACTGCTTTGGATGACGCCATGGACTTGGTCAACAAGTGCAATAGATGCCAACGCTGCAGTCCAAGCAACACTTGGTGTCTTCTGCACTCAAGACAATCCCCCTCACTTGGTCGTTTGCCATCTGGGGGCTGGACATGGTGGGCCCATTCAAGGCAGCATGCGGCGGCTTGACCCATCTGCTGGTCATCGTGGACAAATTAACCAATTGGATTGAAGCAAAGTCAATCAAGATGCTGAATGGTCCGATTGCTGTGACCTTCGTTCTAGATATCACCGTACGGTACGGTGTACCACACAACATCATCACCGACAACGGCACAAACTCTTCCAAAGGCGCCTTGGCCTGTTTTTGCGCGACGCAGAGCATCCGACTGGATTTAGTGTTCGTCTCCCATCCACAGTCAAACGGCCAGGTCGAGCGAGCAAACAGCCTCATCCTGTCCAGCATCAAGCCCCACCTAGTGGAGGCGCTGTCGGATTTCGGGTTCCGGCAAAACCCTTGAGGTTCGAACACTAGGGTGCGCACGAAGATCTCCCCCCTCTCTAGCTCGCACACTCAACGATCTCACGGCCTAGCTCGACAGACCAAAAGAACACGAGACACAAGATTTATACTGGTTCGGGCCACCGTTGTGGTGTAATACCCTACTCTAGTGTGGTGCGGTGGATTGCCTCTTGGGCTGAGGATGAACAGTTACGAGGGAAGAACAGCCTCCTGAGGAGAGGTGTTCTTATGCTTGGTGAGCTGGTGTGTTTGAGGATAATCTGGATCCTCTCACGACTCGTCCCCCTTTCTTTCTATGGTGGCTAGTCCTATTTGTAGTGGCCTTGGTCCTGTTCCCAAATATTGAGCGGGAAGGGATCCCACAATGGCCAAATTCGATGGGAGACAACTAGTACAAGTTATCCTGACAAAAGTAGTCTTCACCTGCCAAAGGCTCTGGTGGTGACACCGTCTTAGGCTCCACGGTGACCTCTGTCCCGCCGTTCTGCTGGTCTTGGTCTTGTTGCACCGATATGGAAACCTTTGCCTGATGCCTTGGAACTCCTCGCCCGTGCTTGCCACCTTAGCACCAAAGAGGAAGCAAGGACATTGCGCTTGCTGGCGCCCGCCTGGTCTTGATCGTCATGGCTTACGTCATTGGAACCTCGCGAGGTTCGCCTTCCCTTGATCTCTCCGCCCCTCGCGAGCCAGCCTGGTGAGGCCACCCCTGAGGAGGTCTTGCGTTGTCTGCCTCGCGAGGCTTGGCCCCTCGCGAGGCTCTTGGGTGTTTGCTGGTGAAGATGGGCCGTATAGGGCCGCTGTAGGAGCCACGCTGCGGGCCGGAAGCAGGTAAGTCTGGGGACCCCCGTTCCCAGAACGCCGACAGTAGCCCTCGGGCCCAAGGCGCGCTCGGGCTTGGCTTTGAGGCGAAGCCAAAGGGCAAGTGCGGAGCACCGCCGGCCCCAACAGCCTGCGGCCTTGGCTGACGCATGGCGACTGATTGGACGTGGGCGTCTCCGCTTCCCCATGCAGTCTTGAAATCCGCATGGCTAGGCGGCCACGTCATCCTACACAGTTACCTCCCTATTGCTGGCAACGCACTCCCCGACTTCTTTGCTTCCTCATACCTCTACTTTCTCTTCCAATCCAACATGAGCTCTGCCCTAATCGCCATGGCGCCGAACAAATGGGGAGGGACGGTGGCCTGGCCTGCGTCTCAAGACTCCATTGATTGGACGGCTACCGAGGTCCCGTTCTTCGTCGACGCTCTGTGGGCTGGCCTGGTTCCCCCCTTCTCCGCATTCTTCGATGCCGTGCTTTCTCATTAACAGATCCATATGCTGCACCTTGATCCCCAATCTGTTGCCCTTCTCACCGTCTTCACCTTTGTCTGCAAGGCCATGGTGGGCATTGCCCCTTCTGTGGCCCTCTTGCATCATTTCTTCTCGCTGCACCTGACCAACCCCCGGCAGTGCTCTGGGTGCGTGAGTTTCCAGGCCGTGGCGGCGACAGCTAGCTCGGGGGTCGATTTTGATCTCCCGCAGTCCACGGGCAAGTTTCAGATGCGGTGGGTGTATGTCGATGTCGGGGTACTCAGCCCCCTTCTCTCGCTTCCGTCATCGCCCGTCGTCCCCAGCTCTGGCTGGGGTCACGAGGAGCTCGCGGGCTCCCGTCTAGCCTTCGTCTGGCTCCGACTGAGGAGGCTGAAGGGTCTCGATGTGACTGCGCCCAAGGTGGTGAAGGAGTTCCTGCGACGCCGCATCGCCCCACTCCAGTGCCATTCCTAGCCGATGTGGGCCCTGACCAGCGACCAGGATCGCAGGAGGCTTCAGGCATCGGGGCTTCCGACCGAGGCTCGAAGGACGGTGCTCGAGGTCTTGGCTGGTGACCCTCGCCGGGTGACTTGCCGCAAGCGGGTTGTTGCTTATACGACTGCTCGAACAGGGTGGAGCTCGCGGGGCAGATGCCCTCCTTCGATGAGTGGGGGTTGTGCCCAGTTGGCCTTGTGGGGCCCCGTGAGAACCACGTCATTGTGGTTCCTCTTCCTGCTACCGGCACCGAGCTTGCCCCAGGGGTGGACGCAGGGGGGCAAGCACCGTTGGAGGCCGGAGGCACGGGCGCCGAGGTGTCGATGTTGCCTGGGGCTCCTGAGGCGTCATCCCGGGGAACCCGTGATTCCTGCCCTGGGGCGGCAGCTGGGGAGTTGACACAGTCGGCTATTCCTGAGGCCGAAGCTCCTAAGGCCTCGGCAGGTTGTCGCAAGGCGAAGTCCGATAGCTCTCCTCAGCATGGCGCTCCTGAGGTCGTCTCCTTGGGTGCGTCGCCAGTCGCGCACCGCGCTGGTCGTCACGTGCAAAGCTTGGGTCGGTTCCACGTGGACTTCCCGGTGCTCCGAAAGAGGAAGGGGTCTCCGAGCTGCAGCAGTGGCGCTGTCCGACCGTTCTCTATAATTCCTCGAGTGCCGCTTCCCTTCCTGACGGTGGTTCTCTAGGATCCCATCTACCAAGGCCATGAAGCCCCTGGCGACACAACCTCCTCCTGCCTTGAGTCTTCCGCTGGCTCTGAGCATCCCAAGCCAGCACACTGCCCCCATCACAGGGTCAGCCGGAGAGGCAGGTGCGCCGGCTTGGCAACTTGAGCCCGCGCTCCTGCCATCTCTTCTTCATGGCCTCGTCGGGGCTGTGACGAGCGTGTCAAGGTCTCCTCCTCTGGTTATGGATGGTGAAAGTGCAACTATCCCTAGGTGGTTTTGGTAATTCATAACAACATATAGCTCATTGAGCTAATGCTATTCCAAGATGATTATTTCAGGAAAGCTCAATGATTGGCATGGCATGGATATGAAAGTGGAACCCTCAAAATGCTAAGGACAATGGATTGGCTCAAGCTCAAAAGCTCAAGACTCTTCATTTTATATTTTAGTGATCCAAGATCACATTGAGTCCATAGGAAAAGCCAATACTATTAAGGAGGGATGAGGTGTTGCTTAATGAGCCTCTTGCTTCATGTGCTTAATGATATGCTCCAAAATCCTCAACTACTTTCCCATATCCACATATGACCTAAACTCTAAGCCAAACTCGGTCCTACTGATTCTTCCTATCCGGCGCCACCGAGTTTCACTTGTCATTAGCCACTGCCAAACCCTAGCAATTCGGTCCTACCGATAGGGATCTCGGTCTCACCGAGATGGGGTTGCAAACTCTTTGTTTCCCTTTTGTAACTTTTCGGTCCCACCGAAAGAGCGAATCGGTCCCACCGAGATTGCAATGTAAACTCAGTGTTTCCCCTTTGTAACTTTTCGGTCTCACCGAGTTCCACTCGGTCCCACCGAAAGAGCAAATCGGTCCCACCGAGTTTGCCTGACCAACTCTCTGGTTAGCTTATTACCAAACTCGGTCTCACCGAGTTTGTGTAATCGGTCTCACCGAGATTACATTATGCCCAAACCCTAACCGAATCGGTCCTACCGAGTTGCATGTCAGTCCCACCGAAATTCCTAACGGTCACTAGGTTTACATTTTCGGTCCGACCGAGTTTTATGATTCGGTCCCACCGAGATTGGAAAACTGTGTAATGGTTGGATTTTGTGTGGAGGCTATATATACCCCTCCACCTCTTTCTCATTAAGTGAGAGAGCCATCAGAACACACACATCATTCCAACTCATTTGTTTTGAGAGAGAACCACCTACTCATGTGTTGAGATCAAGACATCCCATTCCTACCATATGAATCTTGATCTCTAGCCTTCCCAAGTTGCTTTCCACTCAAATCTTCTTTCCACCAAATCCAAATCCTATGAGAGAGAGTTGAGTGTTGGGGAGACTATCATTTGAAGCACAAGAGCAAGGAGTTCATTACCTACACACCATTTGTTACTTCTTGGAGAGTGGTGTCTCCTAGATTGGCTAGGTGTCACTTGGGAGCCTCCGACAAGATTGTGGAGTTGAACCAAGGAGTTTGTAAGGGCAAGGAGATCGCCTACTTCGTGAAGATCTACCGCTAGTGAGGCAAGTCCTTCGTGGGCGATGGCCATGGTGGGATAGACAAGGTTGCTTCTTCGTGGACCCTTTGTGGGTGGTTGCTTCTTCATGGACCCTTCGTGGGTGGAGCCCTCCGTGGACTCGTGCAACCGTTGCCCTTGGGTGGAGCCCTGTGTGGACTCGCGCAACCGTTACCCTTCGTGGGTTGAAGTCTCCATCAACGTGGATGTAGGATAGCACCACCTATCCGAACCACGGGAAAAACATCCGTGTCTCCAATTGCGTTTGAAATCTCCAAACCCTTCCCTTTATATTCTTGCAAGTTGCATGCTTTACTTTCCGCTGCCAATATACTCTTTGCATGCTTGCTTGAATTATGTGATGATTGCTTGACTTGTCCTAAAATAGCTAAAATCTGCCAAGAACTAAAATTGGGAAAAGGTTAAGTTTTTATTTGGTCAAGTAGTCTAATCACCCCCCCTCTAGACATACTTTCGATCCTACAGATGGCGACTGGATGGCTTCGGTATTGGTCCCTTCTTCGAGCGGTGAGCCTCATCCCAACTGGGCTTCTGCTGAAGTCCAGTCGGTGTCCGGGGGGCGCCAGCCCCTAGCCCCCTTCAGGAATGGGGCGAGCCGCTTCAGGCCCCGTCGACGGCCCCTACTATGGAGGACGGAGCCGGCTGCGCGCTCAAAGTTGCGCACGAAAGGAGCGTCGTCTGCCACGAGCTCTTTCGGGAGGCGATGGGCGCGATGAATCGGCATGGCGGGGAGCTCGGGGATGTAGATGCGCGCCTCGAGGCCGAGGGTCTTCGGCTGGTGGAGGAGTTGCGTAAGCTGAAGGTGGCCATCAACCTTGGGCGCCACCAAAGCGAGCTTGACAATGCAAAGGCCGAGGCATCTCTTGCGACCTCACGCGAAGCTTGTGCCTGCGCTTTGGAAGAAGCTCGGGAAGCTGATCGACGTCGTGAGATTGCAGAGAAGCGCACGTGGGAGCTCCAAGGCTGGAGTGCTTCCCTGGAGCAGCAAGTGGAGGCGCTCAAGGCCACCTTAGCATCGATGAGGGGGACGCCTACCGAGGAGGAAGAGCTCTTGAGGCGCGAGGAGGCGCTGGAAGCCATGAAGCGCGGCCTTGAGCTCGAGCGGTTGCAGACGAGGGAGCGCCAGGTTCCCCAAGCTGAGGACGCTATCGGCGCGTGTGGGGCCAAGGCCCAGGAAGAAGTCGATCGCCGAGCAGCCGAGGCTCGAGTGGACCTTGTGGGCAGATACGACCAGAAGTTGAAGCTTGTGGAAGCCGAGGCTGTGGGCAGGACCAAGGCCCTCAGGTCGGGGCTGGACGAAGCCGAACGTCGCGAGAAAGCCGCTGTAGCCACCCTGTCTTCAGTGCAAGCCAAGCTGGCCTCCGCTCGTGCTGAGCAGTCTTCTCTTCAGCAGCGGGTCACCGGCGCCGAATCCTCCGTGCAGCGGGGCAGGGAGGAAGCACTCTGGAGGCGGACGCTGGAGCGCGAGCACGCCCCCATGCTCCAAAACCTCGGGACCAAAGCCAACGCGGTGCAGGGCGCCATCTGTGACGAGAATGCACCTCATCCCCACTCGGACGACTACGCTAGTCACCTCCTTTTCTTCACCAATGTGGTGACGCGCTTGGAGAATCGTTCCGAGAGTGCGCGCGTGCTTGTCGAGGAGAGTAGCCGCTGCCTGCTCAAGCGTGCGTTCTCTCGTGTCTTCAGCCATATCCAGAACACCTACCCCAACTTGACTTTGACGCCGCCATTGCCCATGTGCCCCAGGCCATCCGGGACGACCTGGCGCGCTGGGTTGAGGACAATGTGGACGCCCTAGTCAGGGCCTTCACCTTCGAGGATGATGCGGTGGTGGTCGCTGAGGATGAAGGCAATGTGGTGGATGATGGCGAGGGCGGCGCCGGCGACGGTGGTGACGATGCCGGTGACGATGACGGAGATGCCGGCGATGGTGACAGTGACGCTAGTGATGCATTTGAGGGTGACCCGGAGGACGCGGTGAGCGATATGTCTGATTGAACCTGCGCTTCTTTGTCATTGACCCTGCATATGACAGCTCGGGCACGGCCCTGAAGGTTGTAAGAGCATTTTCGGAGTGGAAGACCCTCATGTAAACAGATTATTGCTTTTGTTCTTTAGGCTAGGCTAAATATGTGTTTTCATAAATCTGCGAGTCCCGCCATGAGCCTACTGTTGTAGTTTTACCTTTGTCCGGGCCAGTTCCGGACCGGCCATGAGGTCTTGAGTTCCGGAGGAGCCTGCCGATCCGCCCGAGAGGGCCTCGCGAGAAGCGAGCGTTTAGCCATGGAAGGACATGTGCGCAGCGCGTGCGTGCCGTGCCCAGCCCCAGCTCGCGAGGAGCTCTCGAGGGGGGAGGCAGCAGGGGTGAACCCCGAACCAGGGCAAGGAGCCAAATCGCATGAACGAGAAAAGACACCCCCCGCGCTTGTTAACGAAAATTCTGCTTCAACTTAAATCCGAAGACAGAAAACAGGGCTACAAAAAGAGAGATTGAAAGCAAATGGCAGCGTCCGGCACCTAGTCTAGTCTTCTTGTCTTCTCACCAGCGCGGAGCTAAGTGCTGCCACTAGTCATGGGAGGGAGCCCCCGAGGCCCGAGGGCGGCACTCCTGAGACCCCGGGGCGTGTACAGCCCCACTCATTATTACGTGAGACTGTCACGAGCAGAGATCTTCATAGGCGCGAGCCTTACTTCATATCGCCAGACAAGGGCTGTCGGTGTCAAAACCAGCGGATCTCGGGTAGGGGGTCCCGAACTGTGCGTCTAAGGCGGATGGTAACAGGAGGCAGGGAACACGATGTTTTACCCAGGTTCAGGCCCTCTTGATGGAGGTAAAACCCTACGTCCTGCTTGATTTATTCTTGATGATATGAGTATTACAAGAGTTGATCTACCACGAGATCGGAGAGGCTAAACCCTAAAAGCTAGCCTATGGTATGATTGTATGTTGTCCTACGGATTAAAACCCTCCGGTTTATATAGACACCGGAAAGGGCTAGGGTTACACAAGGTCGGTTACAAAGGAGGAGATATACATATCTGTATTGCCTAGCTTGCCTTCCACGCTAAGTAGAGTCCCATCCGGACACGAGACGAAGTCTTCAATCTTGTATCTTCATAGTCTAACAGTCCGGCCAAAAGATATAGTCCGGCTGTCCGGAGATCCCCTAATCCAGGACTCCCACAGTAGCCCCTGAACCAGGCTTCAATGACGATGAGTCCGACACGCATTATTGTCTTCGGCATTGCAAGGCGGGTTCCTCCTCCGAATACACCATGGAAGAATTTGAATATAAGGATAGTGTCCGAACCTGCAAAATAAGTTCCACATACCACCGTAGAGAGAATAATATTTCCACAAATCTAATCCGCTGACTTATTTTGGCAACATGACATTATGCCATGGCCTGGTGATTATTCGAACCGTTTCCTTTAACTAGCCCCGCACATAACACAAGGCAGTTTTTTGACACGTCTTGTCAAAGCAGAGATCGTGTCCCCCTTATTACAGGATTCTCATCAATACGGGCGTGGGTAACCCAACCGCGCCATCGATTACGGCGCTTGGGGGACAAGCGAGTTTTACCAGGCTAGTGGGGGCGCATAGTTTCGACCGCCCTTATAAAGGGACAAGGTTTAACCTTTTTCTACCCACGCCTTCTTCCTCCTTGCCCATCCATTCTTGCGCACTCGAGCTCCAACGCCCAAGTCCACATCCTTCCCCTCAACCTTCTCCAATCATGTCCGGAGCGGGAGGCAAATGGATGGCTTCCTCCATTACGGAGGGACACATCAAGAAGCTACGCGGAGCCGGATACTTAGCTGCGAATATCGCGCATTGGCTGCCCGCTGCAGGGTAGATCGTTCTTACTCCTGAACCTCACGACAGGGTAGTTTTCCTCCACCACTTCCTCCACGGACTGGGGTTTCCCCTCCATCCATTCGTCCATGGTCTCATGTTTTACTACGGGTAGGACTTCCATGACCTGGCCCCAAACTTCGTCCTCAACATTTCGGCGTTCATCGTCATGTGTGAGGCTTTCCTCCGCATCCGGCCCCACTTCGTCCTGTGGTTAAAGACCTTCAATATCAACCCGAAGGTAGTGGGCGGCCAACAAGCAAAATGGAGCAGAGCCATGGTGGGCAAGATGCCCAACGTTATATGGCTTGAAGGCTCCTTCGGGGAGACCATAAAGGGGTGGCAATTGGCGTGGTTCTACATCACCGAGCCGCGCGACGCCAAATGGGTGGCTGCCCCCAAGTTTCGATCCGGAATCCCCACGTGGCTCACCTCCTGGAAAGAGAAGGGCCTGTCCTGGGGTTCATCGGTAGAGTTGGACGGACTCCAGAAATGTATCCAGAATATGGCAAGCAAGAAGCTCAAGCTTGTCAACATAGTCCAGGTCATGCTCATCCGCCGGATCCTCCCGTGTCAACAACGGGATTTCAACTAGTGGGAGTTTGACCTGGCCCAGCACCAGACTCTGAGCGAGCTCTTCGACACGACGCACAAGGATGTCTGGAAGGTGCTGTTCAAGGGCGCCGAGGTCCCTCCCTCCCTCACCAAGGACCGCGGGCTAAGCGCCGAGCGCATTCGGTGAGTTCTATACATCCGGTAGGATATTTTATTTCCCCTAGCTTAATCATGTGCGGGGTCTGATCTCCATGCCTTTGACAGGACTGGTTGGAGACGTCGGGGCAGATTAACTGTCCGGCCCCTCTGCCCAAAGACACTGCGGACGCTCTCCTTACGGAGATGCTGACTCCGGCCCCTTATAAGGTGCCGGAGAAGACCAAGAAAGCCAAGGGAACCCTAAAGAGTTCCCGATGCCAGGTGTTATCGGACTCATCGTCCAATAACTCTGCGACACACTCCTCCCCCGAAGACGAGGTGGAAGAAGAATATGCTCCCCCTTCAGTTGGGGGAGACAAGAAAAGGAAGGCTGCCCCAACCGGGGGGGCCGAAGGGTCCAAGAAGGGAAGGACTCTCCTTCCGGACTATTCCACCACCGCCGTCGAAGGCAAAGACGAGTGGCTGCTTAGGTCCAAGCCCCTGGCGAAGTCGTAAGTATTCGGCTGCCAGAATAACTCATAGCATACCTTTGTCGCACTGCCTCTCCTAACGCCGAATTATGATTATGCAGACCACCGCGAGCCCGTATCGACGTATCGTCGGACGGCTCCCCGGGCTCGTCGGATATGGATAGCGATCCACTTCCGACCGGCACCTCCCCTTGCCCTACGGAAAACGCCAAGGTATTGTCTCAAGAGGCACCGGGCTGAGGGGAGACAGTCCCGGAGGCGCCTCAAGGCGACCTTCTGGACTCCGGGAGCAGAGAGAGCAAGGCTCCCAAGGGCTCCGAGTTCGGCCCTCAGTCGAACACCGCGCCAGAACCCCCAGTGGTTCCGGACTCGGGCAGGCGGCCTCCTTCCAAAAGGGGAAAAACTCCTGTGGCGGTTACCTCTGTCCATCCAGAGGCACCGGACAATCTGCTGGGAGCGCTTCGCAGCGCTTCCATCAATGAAGAGCACCGCACTATTATGAGTGCGGTGGTCCAGAAGGTTTAGTCCGCCAAGAGCGGACTGAGTGAAGCCTGTGCCATCCTTCTAACAGGCTTTGAGGTAAGTTTTTGAAATATAGGAAAAATATTACCGCATAGACGTTAGTCCCTGATGCTCTGTTCGGTGTTCAAAAAGAAAAGCCGAACATAGGATCAAACAATATCGCAGGAGTCTAATATAAGTATGTCTATATGCGTATGCAGGCTTTGCTGTTAGCCTCTGCCGCACTGACTGCGGAGGTCGCCGCACTGAAGGAGGACCTTAAAGGGTCCAAGGACGACCTCGGCCTTGCCAAGAGGCAGCTCGAGGAGAACAATGGTAAGTAGTACCTAGTCCATGGATATGTATAAAAAGAATGCGATTGCAAAATGACAGGATCATCGTAAATTTGCCAGGGGCCACGACCGAGGTGGCGACCCTGAAGCAAGAGCTATCCGAGGCCGAAAACAAAGCGGCCAAGGAGCGCACCGAGCGGGAGAGGCATGAGGCTCGGGTGGGCAAGGTGCAGCAAGAGCTCCACGCTCTTGTGACGAAGCACGAGGCGTTGGAGCTTGACTTGAAGGCGCGAGAGTCCGAGCTTGCCGCGGCCCTCGAGAGCGCAAAGAGTGCCAAGGCCGAAGCCCAAAAGGCCCTATAGGAGATTGATGCGATGAAGAAGATAGCGGCGGGTAAGGCATTCTATATGCAAAGCAAGCATGCGAAAGTGAATTACTTGTTACTTACCCAAATCCGAAGCTCTCCAGGAGCATTCGCAGATTTGCCCCGCAGCGTGTCGGATGCCGTACAGTTTTACCAGGCCGAGGAGGGGAGCTCAATGGAGAAGCTGTTCTGGTCTCAGTATACTGGGACCGAACACCCGATGCCTCTGAGCGACCAGCTAAAGCAACTGGTCGAGCTGCACAAGGCGGCCGAACAAGCCATGAAGGGCTTTATAGTCCGGATGTGGCCTGGCGACGCCCTTCCCAACAGCTACTTCGGCCTGGTGAGGCAGCTTGTGGATGCCTGCCCATGGCTTGAAGTCATCAAGCGGTCCGTCTGCATTGAAGGTGCACGCCGGGCTTTCGCCCGTGTGAAGGTGCAATGGGCCAAGATGGACGCCGTGAAGCTGGTGAACGAAGGGTCGCCGCAGGGCAACGAGCATCGCCAGCCCGAGATGTACTATGAGGGTGTCCTGAAGGGTGCTCTTCTCTTAGCGGACGAGTGTACGAAAGATATAATATTCGAGTAAACTCGCTCGTGTAATCCTGTATTTATGAAAACTTTTTCATATGCGCTATGCAACGCTTGTTTGAATTTAAAATATTACCTTATGTTCGGTTGTTTATCAAATCTGAGAGATGGCTAGTCGTCGGCTTCTGCCCCCACGCCACGAGTGCTGGGGTGTTTGGGATAAACCTGAGCACTCTTGTTCCCATTGTTGGGTCCTTTGAGGGAGGTGCTCAGCACAACGAACAAGGCAATCGGACTATAATGCGTTATCACTCTCACTTAGCCGTAGAATTCTATAATTTTAAATTTCGGCGAAGCCCCTAGTATTCGGAAGGCCGAATTCAGGGCGCGATACACGCCTTAAGTCGGATAGGGCCAACTCCTCGCTCTAAGAGGCATAAGTCTCTAGGGACTCGAAAACCTCTTGAACAGCGACCAGTCTCTTGCCTTATCATGACAGTCAGTTTTAGCTTTCTCTACTGAGGTGCTTAGCCCAGTAGAACCGGGGCACAATCGTAGTAGTTCTCCCAGTGCTACCTTAGCCGATATAGCGGAACGTAAGGTACCAAAACATGGGAGCCGGGCAAACCCAACTATTGACCCAAGACATGATTCGGAGCTGATGCATATAATGCTATAAGTTCAGGGTGCTGCATTGTCGAAAGTGTTCGGACTTCTCACGCCGTATTATGGGGTATGCTTAAGCCCCTAGAGTATTGGCCGTACCAGAGTGTACGAGTGCTGGTTGTCATAAATGAACATATATATATATATATAAGAATGCAATAATAGACTAATGATATGCATTTTTTATTCAAAAAGGTGCGTTAAAGCAGAATGATACAAGTAGTGTGATAAGCAAAAAGTAGGACTTTTTAACATGTCCCTCCCAAGGGAAAGCTGAGGAATAGTATTAAAACAAATATTTCACTCGTTATCGTAATCCACCTAGGAGTTCCGTGGTGTGACGTAGCTTTCTGCCTCCTTGGTTGCTGCATCATGTGTTCGGCAATCACGCTGCCGGACAGGGTTTCCGGAGATTAAAGTCCTGAAAGAGAAAAATAACAAAGCAGGAAGCCCCTAGTGCGGTTTAAGCCGCGACTTGGGGTGTGCCGCCGTCGTGCCCCCCTCCCCGCCTGTACCCATGGTATTTTTAATGCGTAATTATGTACGCGTGGCATGGATTTCGCCGTTTGGCTGGGGCCGGGGGTGGGGGCTGCATTGTTATGCGAGCTCGGGACGTGCCAGGCGGTCCAGTTGCCGATTACTCCGGGCACGCTTGAAGTTGTCTGGGTCCTTAATCGCCGAACTAGTGGATTGCCTTAAGAGGATGCTTTGCGCTTCTGCTGCGAGGGCCGTAGTGTGCTCCTCCGTGTGGAGAGAGCGCTCTATGTTTCCATTGACTATGATGACCCCCCGAGGTCCTGGCATCTTGAGCTTGAGATATGCATAATGCGGTACCGCATTGAATCTTGCAAATGTGGTTCGCCCGAGCAGTGCATGGTAGCCACTGCGGAACGGGACTATGTCGAAGATTAACGCTTCGCTTCGGAAGTTATCTGGAGATCCGAAGACCACTTCCAGTGTGACTGAGCCTATGCAATGGGCCTCTACACCTGGTATGACGCCTTTAAAGGTCGTTTTAGTGGGTTTGATCCTTGAGGGGTCTATACCCATTCTGCGCACTGTGTCCTGATAAAGCAGCTTCAGGCTGCTGCCGCCGTCCATTAGGACTCGAGTGAGGTGAAATCCATCAATGATTGGGTCGAGGACCAACGCGGCGAATCCGCCATGACGGATACTAGTGGGGTGGTCCCTGCGATCGAACGTGATCGGACAGGAAGACCATGGGTTGAACTTTGGGGCGACTGGCTCCAACGCATATACGTCCCTGAGCGCACGCTTCCGCTCCCCCTTGGGGATGTGGGTTGCATATATCATGTTCACCATCCACACTTGTGGGGGGGACCTCTTCTGTCCTTCAGTGTTCGGCTACCGGGGCTCCTCTTCGTCATCACTATGTGACCCCCTTATCTTTGTTTTCGGCATTTAACTTTCCGGCCTGCTTGAACACCCAACAATCCCTGTTGGTGTGGTTGGCTGGCTTGTCAGGGGTGCCGTGTATTTGACACGAGCGATCGAGTATACGGTCCAAACTGGACGGGCCCGGAGTGCTTCTTTTGAATGGCTTTTTCCGCTGACCGGGTTTAGAGCCTTTGAATCCGGCATTGACTGCCGTATCCTCGGTATTGTCACTGTTAATGCGGCGCTTATGTTTGTTGCGACGTGACCTGCCACTGCCGTCCTTGGTATCCGAAGTACCATGGTTCTTTGATATGTCATTACTGCGAGCCAGCCAGCTGTCTTGTCCCGCACAAAAGCGGGTCATGAGTGTCGTGAGGGCTGCCATAGATTTCAGCTTTTCCTGACCAAGGTGCCGGGCTAGCCACTTGTCGCAGATGTTGTGCTTGAAAGCTGCTAGGGCCTCTGCATCCGGACAGTCGACGATTTGATTTTTCTTTTTTAGGAACCGTGTCTAGAATTGCCTGGCCGATTCCTCTGGCTGTTGAATTATATGGCTCAAGTCATCGGCATCTGGTGGTCGCACATAAGTGCCCTAAAAGTTGTCGAGAAATGCGGCTTCCAGATCTTCCCAACAGCCAATGGACTCTACTGGCAAGCTGTTGAGACAATGCCGAGCTGGTCCTTTGAGTTTGAGTGGGAGGTATTTGATGGCGTGTAGGTCATCATCGCGGGCCATGTGAATGTGCAGGAGGAAATCCTCGATCCACACCGCAGGATCTGTTGTGTCATCGTATGATTCTATATTTACGGGTTTGAAACCCTCTGGGATTTGATGATCCATTACTTCGTCTGTGAATCATAAGGGGTGTGCAGCGCCTCTGTACTGGGCTATATCGCGACGCAGCTCGAATGAGTCTTGTCCGCTGTGTTCGGCCCGGCCGGACTTACTTTTGCTATATCCAGCGTGACGATTATCGTCTCGCATAGTGGCGCGCCCTCTTGATCCGTAGATCGATCTTACATGTTTTGCTTTGTCCTCCAATATGTCTCGTAGGTCTGGCGTATTTCCCCCTACCTTTTTATTTGAATGACGTCGGGGTGCGGGCTGAGCTTTTGGCTGGAATGTCTCTCTGTCGCAGCCATGAGGTGGCCGATCAACCGCGTCATACGCCGAGGATGTAGGTTTCGGTGCTTCCTCCTCCAGTCGGGGTAGCAACCAGCACTTTGGGTAACTCTTGGAGGGACATTCGAGTTTATACTCCTCGGGCGCCAGGACTTCGGTCCATCTGTCAGCTAGCAGATCTTGATCAGCTTGAAGCTGCTGCTGCTTTTTCTTAAGGCTATTTGTCGTGGCTATAAGCCTGCGCTTGAAGCGCTCCTGTTCGATGGGATCCTCTGGCACGGCGAATTCGTCATCACCGAGGCTTGCCTCGTCTTCGGAGGGAGGCATGTAATTATCATCCTCCGCCTCTCCATCCGCCGCTCCCTCAGGAGAGCTGGCTCCTCCCTCCTCCTGCTCTAAATCTTGCTAGAGGGGATTGTTGTTGTCTTCGGCAATATCCGGAGTGCTATTTTCTCCGGTGCCGGTATCACCACTTTTGCCTTGGCGGGACTTAGAGCGGCGCCGCTGACGCCGGCGCTTGGGTTGCTTCTTGGAGGGGTCATCCTCCGTTGTCTCGTCGCCATTGCCTTCTTTGGGTGTGTCCACCATGTATATATCGTATGATGAGGCGGCTTTCCAGTGCCCTCTGGGCAATGATTCCTCTTCGACTCCCGCATCATCGTCCATACCGTCGATGTCTTCGGAGTCGAAGTCGAGCATGTCGGTTAAGTCATCGACAGTGGCTACTAAGTGGGTGGTGGGTGGGCGGCAAATTTCTTCGTCATCCGCATCCCAATCCTGCCGAACATGGTTCGGCCAGGACTCTCCTGACAAGGAGAGAGACCTTAATGAGTTCAGTATGTCGCCGAGTGAACTCCATGATCGGCGCCCAGTTAGATTCGACAGGCACGGGCGCAGGCGGTTCGGAGTCCGTGGCCGGAGAAGGATCTGGCAGTTTGGCAACATGGCTCTCATGAAGGGTAAGGTCGATATTTGGCTCGATCGCCGCTGAAGGTACGGCCTCCGTGACGGGGTCCATCCACCCGTCCATGGATGGCGCAACTGGCTCTGAATTGAGGCTCGGAGCGGCTGCCGATGCGATCTCCTGAATACGGTCCGATGATAGAGCTAAATCGTATTCATCGTGACCGCGCGGCGCACAAGGCAAGGGCTCGAATCCGTCAAAGATCAAGTCTCCGCGGATGTTGGCCATGTAGTTTAAGCTTCCAAACCTGACCTGGTGGCCAGGGGCGTAACTTTCGATCTGCTCCAGATGGCCAAGCGAGTTGGCCCACAGTGCGAAGCCGCCGAACACAAAGATCTGTCCGGGGAGAAAAGTCTCACCCTGGACTGCATCGCTATTGATGATCGTAGGAGCCATCAAGACTAACGGCGACGACACAGAGGAATTCTCAATGAAAGCACCAATGTTGCTGTCAAAACCGGTGGATCTTGGGTAGGGGGTCCCGAACTGTGTGTCTAAGGCGGATGGTAACAGGAGGCAGGGAACACGATGGTTTACCTATGTTCGGGCCCTCTTGATGGAGGTAAAACCCTACGTCCTGCTTGATTTATTCTTGATGATATGAGTATTACAAGAGTTGATCTACCACGAGATCGTAGAGGCTAAACCCTAAAAGCTAGCCTATGGTATGATTGTATGTTATCCTACGGACTAAAACCCTCCGGTTTATATAGACACCGGAAAGGGCTAGGGTTACACAAGGTCGGTTACAAAGGAGGAGATATACATATCCGTATTGCCTAGCTTGCCTTCCACGCCAAGTAGAGTCCCATCCGGACACGAGACGAAGTCTTCAATCTTGTATCTTCATAGTCTAACAGTCCGGCCAAAAGATATAGCCCGTCTGTCCGGAGACCCCCTAATCCAAGACTCCCACAAGGGCCCCGCCTTGCGCCACCCTCGACCACCACTGGGGGCGACCGGTAACAAGGACGACACCGGGGGCAAAGGGGACGCCAGCGGCGCCCTCGGCGACCTCGGGTCCTCTGTCGGGGGAAGGCTCGCCGGCACCTCCCCGACAGAGGGCCTATCTCCGGGGGATGTCGTGCTCCACGCGATGCGGGGAGGGGCCTCACTCCCGGCTCCTCCCCGGCAGCCCCCAGTGCACCCCCCTGGCGGAAGGGGGGCGCCGAGCTGGGGCTGCCGCCTGCCACCGTGACCTGATCTTCTTGTGACCCATGGTTAGCGTAAGCTTGCTCTTGGGAGATTAGTGGGACCTTCCCAGTTTCTAGTGCCTCCTCCTCCTAGCTTGGCTCGATTAACGAGCTGGGGTTGTCTTCCAGCACATATTCCTGGTCCATCATGTGAGGTACGTAGGCCTCCGAGGCCGCCGCCTCGAAGACCTCGCTGTAGTGCCCCATGCTCCATGTCGCTCGGCCCAGCACACCCCTCAAAGGATAGTAGGGCGGCATCCCACCAGGGCTGTAGGAGGCGACGCTCATACCTTGCTTGTTGGAGGTAGTGGGGGTGCGATTGGGCGTCTGGTGCTGTTGGCCACGCCAGTGTCGGTGGAGCTCAGAGGCGCACCCGGGGGCGCGCGGGCGCGGCGAGGCCCGCTATGCGATCCGTCGCGGCCTGAGGTGTAAGTAGTGAGCAGAAGGGAGGCGCTCCCGAGGCCGCGACGTCTAGTAGCTCGGTGACGCACTCCAGCAGTGCATCCCGACCGCTCTCCACCAGCCGGCATCGCAGCAGCTCGCAAGCCACCATGAGCGCGGCCCTCATGTTTGCTTGTTCCTGTCGGGTGTGCGGAGTCGTGGCCGCGGCGTGGCTTGAAGCCCTTGCAGCTGCCCGTACTTGGCTTGGAGTAAGGGTGGATGTCGCTTGACCGCGCTGCCCGTGCCCTGTAGTGCTTGGCGGTGCGCGTGCAGCCTGGTTCAGGCTACCGTTGTGGTGTAACACTCTACTCTAGTGTGGTGTAGTGGATTGCCTCTTGGGCTGAGGATGAATAGTTACAAGGGAATAACAACCTCCTGAGGAGAGATGTTCTTGTGCTTGGTGAGCTGGTGTGTTTGAGGATGATCTGGATCCTCTCTCGACTTGTCCCCCTTTCTTTCTATGGTGGCTAGTCCTATTTATAGTGGCCTTGGTCCTCTTCCCAAATATTGAGCGGGAAGGGATCCCACAACGGCCAAATTCGAAGGGAGACAACTAGTACAAGTTATCCTGACAAAAGTAGTCTTCGCCTACCAAAGGCTCTGGTGGTGACGCCGTCTTGGGCTCCATGGTGACCTTCGTCCTGCCGTTCTGCTGGTCTTGGTCTTGTTGCACCGATATGGAAACCTTTGCCTGATGCCTTGGAACTCCTCTCCTGCGCTTGCCTCCTTAGCACCAAAGAGGAAGCGAGGACATTTCGCTTGCTAGCACCCGCCTGGCGCCCGCCTAGTCTTGATCATCATGGCTTACGTCATTGGAACCTCGCGAGGTTCGCCTTGCCTTGATCTCTCCGCCCCTCGCGAGCCAGTCTGGTGAGGCCGCCCCCGAGGAGGTCTTGCATTTTCTGCATCACGAGGCTTGGCCCCTCGTGAGTGTCTTGGGTGTTTGCTGGTGAAGATGGGTCGTACGGGGTCGCTGGAGGAGCCACGCCGCGGGCTGCAGCCAGGCAAGTCTGGGGACCCCCATTCCCAGATCGCCGACAACCGCTGGAGCGCTCGGCCGGCTGCTGGATCGAAGAGTTGCCAGCCGTCCTTTGGAGCCTCCGGACTATACCAAACAAAGCAATCGGCTTCACTCCCTTCTTCCTTGTGTATCGGGCCGAGGCCGTCATCCCAACTGACATCGAGTTTGACTCGCCTCGCGTCACCATGTACACGGAGGCGGAGGCGAAGGAGGCACGAGAAGATGGCGTAGACCTGCTGGAGGAGGGCCGGCTGTTGGCACTCAGCCGATCCGCCTTCTACCAGCAGGGCCTGCGCCGCTACCACAGCAGGAAGGTCAAGCCACAATATTGCTGAGACAGAGACCTTGTGCTCCGACTGATCTAGCGAACAGCCGGCCAGCACAAGCTCTCGGCCCCTTGGGAAGGTCCTTTCATCATCAGCAAAGCCTTGGGCAATGACTCTTACTACCTCATCGACGCGCATAAGCCTAGGGCACGCAAGAGGGACGATTCTGGCAACGAAAAAGAGTGCCCATGGAACGCAAATCTCCTCTGGATATTTTACAGCTAATGTAGTATGTACCACGCTACCTTTTGTATTAAGAGCAAACACAACGGGTCCCTCGAGGAGCACTCAGGGCCTACCCTTTTTATCTATATGATAAGATTATGCATGTGAATGTATTATTTCATTCTTTCGCCCAACACCGGGTCCGACCAGTCGGCCCGGGGGCTCGCCGCCTTGTCATAAGGGGCTTGAGGACGGGCGAGGCAACGAGGAGGCAGGACCTCAAGTGCTCGCGGACGAGGGCGTGGAAGATGGAGCTCGGGCTCCTGGTTGCTGCTCGGGAGGCGCGAAGCAGAGGAGGCTCGAGGCTGGATGGGTGGATCGAGAGGGAAGGTGATGGTTGGTCTGGTGTTGACAACGAGGTGAATTTTTGGACCGGGGAGGATCCCGAGGAAGGGGGAGCCTGGTAGGTTGGGGATGGATCCCGAGGGGGATTTGGTGGGAGGAGACAAGAGGAGTGGCGGCGGCAGCTAGGAGGATCCCTAGAAATTAGGTGGTTTGACTAGATATATATAGCGAGTTGGTTAGGTTAGGGACTATCTCGTCCCTTCGCTCAAAATCAGGCAGTCAGGAAAAATAGACTAGGGAGTTCAAATAAGAAAACGGTGATGTTTTATAGATGTTTAAGGATGATCCGAACCCAACGGTGACGACTGAGTGGGTCGGGTTCGGGGAAGTTTCGGACACGCGCGAGGGGTCGATGCATTGTGCAAAGAGGGATAGGATGGCCTAGGTGGACTGTGAAGAGGAGTTGGGTTGAGATGAGAGGGAAGAGAAGGCAGCCCGGCAACAGTTTCCGGAGACCGAAAACGTCCGACGTTAGACCGACTATAATGCCGCTATAGTTATCCATTGGGGCGTCAAACGGACTCTGAATGCGATGAAACTTGGCAGATGGCCTACTAACAACATAATGTCAATGCCAAGGCCTCTACGTCCAGCCCACAGGAGGAAGCACCATTCGTGACCCAAGAGGGAAGGCCTAGCAAGCGGGCCCATCATCCATCGAAAAGATATGCTGAGAAGGATTGGGTACTGAAGTGAGTCCTTATAAATAGCGCAACTGTGTAATTGGATGTTGGCGAATTGGTAATGGATGAGGCCATTGGCTTGTAAATCAATCCTTCCTCTGTAATCGAATACATCAGAGAATACAGAGTGAATACGAGATGCCGCCATAGCTTTCCCCTTCCATCTCCAATCCCTAGCTAGATCCTAACAATTGGTACTCAGAGCCAAAAATTCCCCACCACCCTTCCAATCTCGAGCTGGAGCCCGTCCATGAAACGCGTCTGGCGGCGGCGGCGGCGCGCCGACGGCACGAGCTCATGGAGAATCTCACCCCGGAGGGCAAGGCCATCTACGAGATGGTGTCCCAGGCGAGCGAGGCTGCCCACGCTCGCCACCAGAAGGAGCTCGACGCGCTGATTGTGGCCGCGGTGGGCAGCGCGGTCGAGGCGGCGGTGGCGCGTTCGGTGGGCGCGGCGGTCGACAAGGCGGTGGGCGAGGTAGTGAGCACCATCGTCAACGACATGCAGGCATACACAGACGGCGCCGAGGCGGAACTACTCAAGCAAATCCACGAGATCCGCAATTCCAAGGGATTTACCTCGCGGGACAGCGACCATGAAGTTTTTGATCGGTCGCCCAAGGGCGCGGCGGATCGAGCGCCAATGGGGCAGCGTCCGTCGACGACGACGCGGGGAGCAGGATTTGGTACGACCGTGCCATATGTCCCTCCTCCGGCCCGGGTAGTCGCTGAGGTATCTCGTCCCAGCTCGTCCTTCTCCAGTTTACTGCACCGCGAGAAGAGGAGCAGCTCATACTCGTCATCAGGGCATGGCAAGCCTCCCTCTGTTGATTTTCCTCGATTTGATGGTGAGAACCCAAAATTGTGGCAAACCAGATGTGTGGATTACTTTGAGATGTTCGATACAGACCCCGATCTATGGATTGCTGTCGCGGCTATGCAGTTTGAAGGAGCAGCAGCTCGCTGGCTCTCATCTGTTCAGCATAAATTTGTGCGATCTTCATGGGAAGAGTTCTGTGAAGCTGTGCTTAGCCATTTTGGACGGAACCAACATCAGTCCTTGGTCCGTAAACTATATCGCCTTCGTCAGACCAGATCAGTGGATGATTATGTTAGTCAGTTTTCTGAACTTATGGACCAGTTGACTACTTATGAACCAGAGCCAGATATGTTGCACTATATAACCCGTTTCATGGATGGTTTGAAGCCAAGTGTGCGTATGACAGTAGCGGTGCAGCGACCTGCTGATCTCGACACTGCTTATTCCATTGCTGCAGTACATGAGGAAATGGGAGAGCTCGATAGTGATACTTATACGTCTGGTCGTCGCTCTTTTTCCTCATCGGGGTATGGGCATTCTGACAAAATAGTTCATGTCAAAGATATTGAGGAAACTAGAGACAAGCCTAAGGTGAATGCTCCAGAGGATAAGTTGGCGACACTTAAGGCTTATCGCCGAGCAAAAGGCCTTTGTTTCATTTGTGGTGAGCGCTGGGGTCGAGATCATAAGTGCAATCAGACTGTGCAATTGCATGTAGTGCAAGAGATGCTAGAATTTTGTGCCTTGGATAATGGTGATTCTGAGGATAGTGATATGGATCTGATGGTATTGTCAGCTGACACACAGACTGCAACAGGCGGCTCTTTGGCTATCAGGCTTGATTGTCAGCTAGCTGGTCATAAGGTCATCTTCTTGCTTGACTCAGGAAGTTCCCACTCATTCATCAGTGATCGTTTAGCAGCTCATGTGCCTGGTATGCAATAGTTGCCCAAACAACAGAGTGTGAGAATTGCTGGTGGTGGACAATTGCAGTGTACACATGTTATTCCTCAGTGTTTGTGGTCAGCCAGCGGACATGAATTTGATTGTGATTTCAGAGTGCTACCATTGAAACATTATGATGGCATAGTGGGAATGGATTGGCTTTCTTCTTTCGGCGCTATGCAAGCAAACTGGCTTGAAAAATGGTTGGCATTGGAGTATATGGGAGCTCCAATATTTTTGCAAGGACATCCCCCTACTTCATTTAACTGCACTGTGGTCGAGCTTCATTTGGTTCAACCAGCTAGCGACAAGAGTCCTATTGTTCCTCTTCCGGCACCTATACAGGAACTGTTGGATGAATATGCTAGTGTGTTTGCTATTCCCACTTCTCTTCCACCGCGACGAGCTTGTGATCATCACATTCCTCTGATGGAAGGAGCTCAGCCAGTAAATATCCGACCCTATAGGTATTCTCCAGAACTGAAAACAGAAATTGAGAAACATATAAAAGAAATGCTGGAATCTGGAGTAATTTCACCTAGTTCAAGTCCTTTTGCTTCCCCTATTATCATGATTCGCAAGAAAGATGGGACGTGGCGACTCTGTGTGGACTATCGGCACCTTAATCTGATCACATTGAAGACCAAATATCCCCTACCTGTGATTGATGAGTTACTCGATGAATTGATAGGAGCATCTTGGTTTTCAAAGCTTGATCTCCGTGCAGGTTACCATCAAATTCATTTGGCTCTAGGTGAAGAATATAAAACAGCTTTCCATACGCATAATGGACATTACCAGTTTAATGTCCTAGCTTATGGTCTAACAGATGGCCCTCCTACTTTTCAATCTGTCATGAATTATGATCTGGCTCCAGTGCTATGTAAGTGTGCTGTTGTATTCTTCGATGATATACTCATCTATAGTCAAACATTGGAAGATCATATACAACACTTGAAAGAGGTGCTGCAATTTCTTCAAAAACACCAGTGGCAAGTCAAGAGATCCAAATGTGAATTTGCACAGCGTCGTATTGCTTATTTGGGATATGTGATTGATGGCAATGGTGTCTCTACTGATCCAGCAAAAGTATCTACTGTGCAAGAGTGGCCAGTCCCTGCTAACCTCAAGGAATTGCGTGGGTTTCTTGGACTATCTGGATATTATCGCAAATTTGTCCAACACTATGGTATGATTAGTCAACCTCTCACTCAATTGCTGCGCAAGCATGTCCCTTTTGTGTGGTCTCCAGCGGCACAACAGTCCTTTGATCAACTGAAACCACTTGTAGTCGGACAAGTCGTGTGCCGACATCTAAGCCCTCTCTTTCCTTAAGTCACAGCTCACAGAGCGAGTATTCGGTTGGCAAGACCTAAAGGCAGGAAATGATGTACATGCAAAAAATGACTAAGGAGAAACATTAGCATAGGCCAAGCCGGCTCCTCGCCTCACTGTTCGGCTGCTGAGCAGCCAGCCAGCCGGCTTCTTGTTTGACTAGCTACGTTCTAGGCGGCCAAACTACTTTTCTATCCTAAACGGCAAAGTCCTTGACCCAGCCACACACCATAGAGCGGCTGTTCGACTGGTAGGGCGGCAGCCAAAGGAAGGCGGCAAAGGAAAAGCCAAGAAGAACAGAAAAGAAAAACCAAGCTAGAACTTGGCAAGAGCACAAGCATGTGCGAGAACAAACTTATTTACATATCAAAAGGCTCTTAGGAAGCATTCAGCGGAGTTTGTAACACCCCCAGCGGGTGGAACTGCGCGAATTTAACTTGTTCATTCAAGAGATTACAAAAACGGGAAAGATAAAGTGGTCGCCTAGGCCAGAGGAGCAGCAAGCGGATCCGACAGGTCGGTGGAGGTAGAGGCGCCGGGTGGTGGAGCTGCCGGCAGGTGGGTCTCGGCTTGATCGGCACCGGCAGCAGTCGGCGCGGCATCCCGCGACCCGCTGGTCGAGGCTTGGTCAGGCTGAGGCCGGCTGCTCGCTCCATCGTCCGATGCGATGTCTTCGTCGTCCTCGTCCTCTTCGTCCTCACCCTCATCACTTGAGGCGATCTCCAACGCCGAATCCTCCCCCACCTCTGGGTCCAGCCTGAACCAGTTGGGCGGCACCTCAGTGCCGTCATCATCCAGCTCTGGGACGAAGACGAAGGTATCGGCGTACTCGGCGATGGCCGCCGCGCGACGGGTTAGATCGCGGCTCGCCGCCTCAAGCTCCGGTCCGGCCTCATGCTGGAAGGTGGCTAGCTGGTCCAGGTCCATCCCCGGATACCAAGCCTTTAAGAAATCCAAGGCAGTCTGAGTGCCCCCCAAGCCACAACACCCTTCCAAGCCGCGAAGCGCCCGATGGCCACCTCCAGCCAGTCGGTAGTCCGGATGGGGGTGCAGGGGACTTGAACGCCCGGCCAAAGGTCGGCCAACACCTCTGCCCCAATACGCTGTAGGCGGTGAAGTGTGCGATGAGCCGGCTGTAGACGAGCCTTGACGGCCAAAAGCTGCTCGCCAAGATTGCGAGGCGCGTTCGGCGGAATGTCAACACCCGCCCTCCTCCGCTGGTCGCGCCGCACCTCGATGGCCTGGCTGACAGCGACAGATTGACCTGGAATGAATTCTACACAAGAAGAAAAGCCAGGAAGAGTTAGAAGCCAAAAGCCGGCACACGCAACAGTCGACGACTGTTCAAAATAAGAAGCATCTTACCGTGGATCATATCCTTGATCTCGCCGTAGCCGCCGGACAGGAACTTCTCCTTCTCGTCCTAGTTCGGGCGCTGAGTTTCGAACTCGGCCCTTAGGAGAGTCTCTCCGTCCTTCAGTTGCTACACCTCCGCCTTGTGGTGCTCCTCCTGGTCCGCCAGCTCCTTTGCCAAGCGATCGCACTCCTAAGCGGCCTGACTGTGCTCCTACTCCTTGGTGTGGTGCATGGACACAACCTTGCCCAGGCGCTTCCGTGGATCAGCGGCGGCCTCTGCCAAGGAAAGAAAAAATAAAATGTCGACACCAACCAAAGACAAGTAGTTGCTGGGAGATTCAGCCCGACTCCTCTGCAGTCGGCCCGAATCTCGGGAGCTACACCCACAGGGTGCGCTGACGCGCCCCCGCTGAAAGAAGACGAAATGCTTACACCAGCTTTGATTCAGGTTGGGGGTCCGCTTGGCCAGCTCCTGGCACTAGGAGTTGTAGGCGGCACATGGAGGTTGTGGTAGTCCTGCAACGAAGACATCAGAAGAAAAAACAAGTCAGCACTCGGAACTCACCTTGAAGTTCCGAGCCACCTGCTCAGCAGCCCGCCCGAAACTCGGTGGCTACACCCAGTGGGTACACTGGCGCGCCCCCACGGATGATCACAAGAATTGAAAACAAGAATAAAAAGCATACCCAGACAGCCGCCTGCGTTGCCAAGAACTCTTGCGTGTATTGCTGGAGAGTGGCACCTTGGGTGTTCAACCGGGCCAGGACGTCCTGCACGGCCATGTTCAGAACACCTGAGCCATCCCCAGATGTCCAATCCATAGGGGCGGCACTAGTGGCATCCGTGTCGAGCGCCAACGAGCTCGAGTCCCCGATCTCCATCGGCCTTGGTGCTGAGGCCACCTTCACCAAGCGCTGCGCGCTGGAACAGAGACCATGGGAGTCGGTCCCACCACCAACTTGCCGCCAGATGGTGGCACGAGCGGCGCTTCAGGCCGGCTGCCCTGCGCATCAGCAGTCGTCACGCACGGAGGCACCTCCTCCTCCAAGACGATGGTGTCCCCTCCCCTCTCCAGGGCCGGCTGGTCAACACCAGCCCCTCCAGTCGGTGCCCGGCCCTGCAGCACCACCGGCTCCGCAGATTGCGGACTAGTGGACTCCGGAGCTCGGCTGCGGCATGCCTCCTCCTACTGTGCCTTGGCGGCCACGTCCTCCTGCTCCTTGGTCGCCGTGTCGGCTCGTGCCTGGGCCGCCGCATTAGCCCCTGTCTGTGCCGCCTCAGCCTTCTCCCAGGCCACGGCCTCCTGCTCCTATTGCGCCTCCCACGGATTCTTCTCCATTGCCTCCCGGAGGGCGGCGAACTCGCGACAGAGAGAGCGGAGCTCTACGCACCGAAGAAAACGGAAATAAGAAGGTTGCCAGAAAAGAAGATCAGGATGCTTACGCGGACACCAGCTGGCGCTGCATGGGGCCCTTCTCAAATAGGGCCACTTTCGCGGCCTCTTGCAGCTTGCTCGCGACGCCCGAGGTCTTGGTCTTCTTGGGCCGACTGCCGAACAACACGGCGTCGGCCTGGCGCTTCGGCGCGCTCGGTGCTGCAGTCGGCGCGGCCGAGGAGCTGGCACCTGTCCTATCGATGCCTAGAGCGTGGGGCAGCTCGTCGTCTTCTTCTTCGTTGTCCGGCCAGTCCCTGAGGCCGCCTCTCGTGGAGCCGCCTGCTCCCTCGCCGCCACCTCCTATGGCGTCGTCCTCTTCTGCGACAGCTGCCCCCAGCTCGGGGCCGTCCGTGTCACTTTCCGCGCGATCTGCCATGTACTCATGGCCTAGGGCCAACGCGCCGTTTGCCGTCTGGCCGGATGGTCAGGCGGCAAGAAGAAATCCAGACAAACAAAAAGAAGAGAACCAGAAGAGTTACCGCAGGCAGTGGGTTAGGACAGCTATATGGATCCTTGCCGAACTGCCAGTCCATCTCTGAGAGCTTGCAGTCGGAGAAGAAGTTCACCAGCCGGACCACCTCCACGTCCGGTAGCACTTTGGTGCACATCTGGCATGGGTCCTGGCGCCCTCTCATGTTGCTGATTATGTGGGCCGGCCTTGAAGAGGCAACACCCGGCGCTCCACGAAGGCGACCAGCAGATCCGAGGCCCTGAAGCCCTCTGACTCCGTCATCTCCTAGAGCCGGGCGAGAGCGGGGGAGAAGGCGTCCGACAGATTCTTTGGCCGAAACTTCCAGTTGGTGCGAGCCTCAGCTGGCGGGCCGACTGCATAAGCCGGCAGGTTGACATAGTCCCGCGTTGAGTGGATGTTCTCGATGTACAAGTACGATTTTTGCCACAGCTTGGCCGACTGCAGTAGGGTGAGAGCCGAGAAGCGGACCCCGGAGCCCGAGCGCCGCACCGCGACGCAGTCCCCACACTGGGCCACCTCATCCTTGGTGGCGGTGTCGAGCTTGAGGTAGAAAATCCCCCCCCCCCACAGCTCGAGCGTGGGGAGCACACCAAGATACCCCTTGCAGAGGGTGACGTAGGCAGAGATCAGCACCACCGTGTTCGGTGTGAGATGGTGGGACTGTACTCCGTAGAAGTCGAGGAACGAGCGGAGGAACCCGCTCGCCTGCAGGCCGAAGCCACGGAGGAAGTGCGACCGGAAGATGACGCTCGCCGTCCGCCGACGCCGGCAAGATCTCCGCCTTGGGAGGAACACGCACCTTCATGTGCGACGCACGGGGAAGCCGTCGCGTCTGGCGGAGGAACCCCTGATGGTCTTCATGGATGTTGGAGCCGTCCCAGATGCCTGAGCGGCCGCCGCACCCCATGGGCTTGGTTGCTCAGTGGCGGTCTGAGGTAGCTGCGCGAGGACGAAGCCGCAGCGATGCGGATAAGTCTGCCGACGGCGGGTGGTGGCTGTGCTCCAACGGCATGAGAGGGCACGGTGGAAGCAAGAGAGAAGAAGGGCGAGGAGGGAGCACGTGCGTTCTGCCGCCCCCTCCTCCCCTTACTTATTGGCCCACGGTGGCGGAGCCGAGCGGGAAAGCGTGGGGGGGACGTGGGATTAACTGCACCCACGCCCTGCACGAACCCGCGTATCCCGCGCATTTATGACGCGCGGTTATGAGCCCCGGAAGGGCAACCATCCACCTCGGCCGTGGCGGATCTGTGTGCGCGCCAAGGCCCTGTAGTGGCGGGCCAGGGCTTGCGGCGACGTCCTGTCGCGCGCGTGTGCTGGTAGGCCGGCCTCATCTGCTAGTGCCGCGTGGCAAGCGAGCAACAGGCGCCAAGCCTATCACCCTGCTAGCGCACCATGTCGGTGTCAAAACCAGTGGATCTCGGGTAGGGGGTCCCGAACTGTGCGTCTAGGATCGATGGTAACAGGAGACGGGGGACACGATGTTTACCCAGGTTCGGGCCCTCTCTATGGAGGTAATACCCTACTTCCTGCTTGATTGATCTTGATGAATATGAGTATTACAAGAGTTGATCTACCACGAGATCGTAATGGCTAAACCCTAGAAGCTTAGCCTATGAATATGGTAATGAGTATATGTGATGCCCTTTCCGGACTATCCCCTTCGGTTTATATGGACACCGAGGGGATCTAGGGTTTACATGGAGTCGGTTACATAAGAAGAAATCTTCGGTCGCCAGGCTTGCCTTCCATGCCAAGTAGAGTCCAATCCGGACACGGTGCAGTCTTCGGCCTTTATGTCTTCACAGCCCATTAGTTCGGCCCATGGATAATAGGTCGGACGCCCGAGGACCCCTTAGTCCAGGACTCCCTCAGTAGCCCCTGAACCTGGCTTCAATGACGAGGAGTCCGACGCGCAGATTTGTCTTCGGCATTGCAAGGCGGGTTCCCTCCTTCCGAACTCCAGAATAGTCTTCGGACGAGGTAAGTATATGTAGACCTGTATATATAATTGTAGAGAATATAATATCCCTCGAGCCCAACTTTGTTGATAACTGTTCACGACATCGTATCATGCCTGTCCAGTTACTATTTCCAACCGTCGGCTAGTGAGCCGCCCCACGTCTCGGGGCGCAGTTTTACTGGCACATCCCGTCAAGGCAGGGACCGTGTCCCTTTATTTATGGGATTTTCATTAATGCAGGCGTGGGTAACCCAACCGTCCCCTGGGTACAACTCCTCGGTGATAGTTAAGTTTAGAGACCCCGGGGGAAACGCCCAGTATTCGGGGCCTTTATATAGAGACCTAGTCTCGTCTTCTCCCCTTGCGCTTGTTCCTTCCTCAATCCCAGCCACCCCAAGTTCCAACCCTCGGGTTCCAATAGCCACCAGCCCTAGTCATGTCTGGATCCAACCGTCAGGACCGGTGGGCGGCTTCTTCTGTCACAGAGGAGGATATTGCGAAGCTCCGCGTAGCGAGGTATTTGACCCTGGAAATCTTCCATCGGCTTCCGGCGCAAGGGCAAGTCATACCGACCCCCAGATCTGGTGAGAGGGTAGTATTTGTATCCCACTTCCTTCATGGGCTAGGGTTCGCGCTTAAACCCTTCGTCCGGGGGCTCATGTTTTACTATGGGCTAGATTTTCATGATCTGGCCCCAGACTCTGTTCTCCTCATCTCGACATTTATCGTCACGTGTGAGGCCTTACTCCGGACTCCTCCGCACTTTGGTTTGTGGCTCAAGACCTTTGATGTGAGGCTGCAGGTGGCAGAGGAGGAGCAGGCAGAGTGCGGCAGTGTCATAATAGGCTAGCTGGCCAGCGCAGTTTGGCCCGAAGGATCTATCGCCGAATCTTCCGACATATGGCAGCAGGGGTGGTTTTACATGCGGCTACAAATGCATTCCGGCCCGACCCTCCAATTCAGCTCGCTTCATGGGTCAATAAGGGATTGGACTGGGGATCCATCAATGAAGTGCAGACTCTGCAAGGTTGCATCCGGAGCCTCACCGAGAAGGGCATTGATCTTGTGAACGTCGTTCAAATAATGCTAGTCCGCCGGATCCTGCCATGTCAGCGGCGGCCTCTTTGTATGTGGGAGTTTAACCCAGAAGGGCGATGGAGTCTACAACACTTCTTCAGCACTACGCACGAAGGAATGTGGAAATTATATTTCGGGGAATGAGAGCAATGGTCGGACACCACCGAAGACTTTGGCCTTGACTGCAATCATCCGGACACTCTGGTAAGTATTCGATATCCAAGCACCTTCCATTCAGGCATCTCTTAACAAGCTACTGAACAATCCATCCATGTACAGGACTGGATAAAGAAAGCAGTGCTAATCTAGTGTCCGGCGCCTGTTCCCGAAGGCCCTGCGACTGACCTGCTGACGAGAATGCTGATCCCAACACCGTACTAGGAGGCTGCGTTCGGGGGAACCGAAATCCTTTTGCCCAAGGGCAAGAGTGCAGAGGGGGCCCTCCAGGGCAAGAAGAGGGTCGCCTCCGAAGATCAGGAGGGGAATCCTTCCAAGAGAAGAAAAACGCCATCGTCGAGTGGCTTCGGCCAGGCGAGCGAGGCTGCCATAGAGTTGGATGACGAGGTCGAACCTCGAGACAGACCGTAAGCGATCCTGGGGTACTTTAAATGCACCTAATTCTTTTCCTATTAGTGAAGTAATCATCCGATATATGTTCGTCCACACAGGTTAACGCCTGTTGCTTCTCAATCGTCCTCCTCCTCGGGATATCTTCTTCTGGAGATGATGGAGAGTGACACGCCTTCTCCGGCCACATCACCTAATAGGGGAGATGATACCGAGGTATCGTCCCAACGGGCTCCTCCTGAACACCAAGTAGTGCAGGAAGCAAAGAAGGTGCTATCCGAAGGCGGTGCTTCTGTCACTCGGGGTTCTGGGATCAAGACTGGCGTCCCCGAACCGTCCGGTTTACAGCCGGAGACGATTCTGGAGGCAAGTAAGCGGGTTCCTTCACAGGAATGTCGTACTCCGGCGGCGGTTTCCGAATACCCAGGAGTGCCGGACATGCTGACGGGCTTGCTATAACGAGCATCCATTTCAGAAGAGCACCGTACCTTGATGGCTACGGTGGTCAAAAGGGTTCTATCCGCAAAGAGTGGATTGAACGAGGCCTTCACGAGCCTTCTACGAGGTTTTGAGGTTTGTGATGTAGTTTTGTCAATTGAATTTTATAGATAGAATGCACCTGTTGTATATGCAGTAGCTCCTGAGACTTGGATTGTCTTCCAAAGGAAGCGATCGGAGGATCAAAGAGCTATGCTCAGATATTATCCTTGGTTTAATTTGAAATACAGGCTGCTTCCCCTCCCGTGGCTACCCGAAATACGGAAGTGGGCGAACTACAACAAAAGCTGGATATTGCGGCGGATGACCTTGCATTGATCAATAGGTGTCTTGACGACTCGCAAGGTATGTATTTCGAGCATTCTTTACACCGGTGTGCTTGATGCGGGAAAGTGCTTTATATGAAATGCGCATGAAATGCAGATGGTGCTGCCGCCGTGGAGGCTCTTCGGGCGGAGCTAGTCCGGGCCAAGGAGCGGGCCCGGCTTAGTGATGCTGCTGCTGAAGAGGCATCGGTTGAACTGAAGGCCGAACAAGCTGCGCGATGCCAGGGCGAGGAGAAGGTATCCATGATGACACTCGCTTTGGAGAATGCTACTGGCGGCTGTGAATTACTTGAGAAGGAGAATAAAGCCTTAATGGCTGGACTGGACAAGGCCCGACATGAGGCAAGAGAAGCGCGATCAGAGTCTAGAGCACTCCGTGAGGAGGTTTGGCAGGCGAAAGAGATAGTGGCTGGAAAGCCCTTTCTGCTGCAGACTAAGTTCGGCGACCCGGACTATGCTCAGCTGAACCAAGTGTGGAGTTCTCCGGACAAGTATTTGGACTTGCCGAAGAGTTCTTCCGATGCAGTGCGGTATTACCAAGCGCGAGCTGGATATGCAACGGAGAAGCTTTTTTTGTCACAGTTCGGTGCATCGAAGCGCCCGCTGCTGCTTAATGAACAGATGTCCCAATGGGCTGAACTTCATAGGGTATCTGGCGCTGCCATGAAGGATGTTATAATCCGGCTGTGGCCAACCGAGCCTGTGCCGAGTAGCTATTTCGGCTTGGTGTAGAAGCTTGTCGATGTGGTGCCGCTAATTGATGCTGCGAAGCAATAGGCGTGCATTGAAGGTGCACGGATGGCCCTTGCCCGTGTCAAGACATTCTGGGGAAAGATGAGGGCCATCGACGTCGCCACGAAGGGTCCGCCTGAAGGCAGGGACTATCCGAAATCGGAGAGTTATTTTGAAGACGTCCTGGAGGCCGCCCGCTTGATAGAGGGTCAATGCTCGAAGAACATAATGTTCGAGTGAGGTGTATGATGATTGTAAGAGACAACTTTATAGTTAATCTATTTATGTTTTGCTCGAAGAGCTTGAATTCCTCCTGTGCAGCCGTTTTAATATAATCTGAAAGTTTTCCAGTCGTCGGCTTCAGCCCCCTCGTTGGAAGTACGGGGGTGTTCGGAAAACATTTAATCACTCTTTATCCAACGTCTTGGTCCATGAAGGAGGTGAAGGAAATATGCCCAAGAGGCAATAATAAAGTTATTATTTATTTCCTTATATCATGATAAATGTTTATTATTCATGCTAGAATTGTATTAACCGGAAACATAATACATGTGTGAATACATAGACAAACAGATTGTCACTAGTATGCCTCTACTTGACTAGCTCGTTGATCAAAGATGGTTATGTTTCCTAACCATAGACATGAGTTGTCATTTGATTAACAGGTTCACATCACTAGGAGAATGATGTGATTGACATGACCCATTCCGTTAGCTTAGCACCCGATCGTTTAGTATGTTACTATTGCTTTCTTCATGACTTATACATGTTCCTATGGCTATGAGATTATGCAACTCCCGTTTACTAGAGGAACACTTTGTGTGCTACCAAACATCACAATGTAACTGGGTGATTATAATGGTGCTCTATAGGTGTCTCCAAAGGTACTTGTTGGGTTGGCGTATTTTGAGATTAGGATTTGTCACTCCGATTGTCGAGGAGGTATCTCTAGGCCCTCTCGGTAATGCACATCACCTAAGCCTTGCAAGCATTGCAATTAATGAGTTAGTTGCAGGATGATGTATTACAGAACGAGTAAAGAGACTTGCCGGTAATGAGATTGAACTAGGTATTGAGATACCGACGACCGAATCTCGGGCAAGTAACATACCGATGACAAAGGGAACAACGTATGTTGTTATGCGGTCTGACCGATAAAAGATCCTCGTAGAATATGTAGGAGCCAATATGAGCATCCAGGTTCCGCTATTGGTTATTGACCGGAGACGTGTCTCGGTCATGTCTACATTGTTCTCGAACCCGTAGGGTCCGCATGCTTAAGGTTTCGATGACAGTTATACTATGAGTTTATGCATTTTGATGTACCGAAGTTTGTTCGGAGTCCCGGATGTGATCACGAACATGACGAGGAGTCTCGAAATGGTCGAGACATAAAGATTGATATATTGGAAGCCTATATTTGGATATCGGAAGTGTTCCGGATGAAATCGGGATTTTACCAGAGTACCGGGAGGTTACCGGAACCCCCCGGGAGGTATATGGGCCTTAGTGGGCTTTAGTGGAAGAGAGGAGAGGTGGAATATGTAGGAGCCAATATGAGCATCCAGGTTCCGCTATTTGCTATTGACCGGAGACATGTCTCGGTCATGTCTACATAGTTCTCAAACCCGTAGGGTCCGCACGCTTAACATTACGATGACAGTTATATTATGAGTTTATATGTTTTGATGTACCGAAGGTTGTTCGGAGTCCCGGATGTGATCACGGACATGACGAGGAGTCTCAAAATGGTTAAGACATGAAGATTGATATATTGGAAGCCTATGTTTGGATATCGGAAGTGTTCCGGGTGAAATCGGGATTTTACCGGAGTACCGGGAGGTTACCGGAACCCCCCGGGAGGTAAATGGGCCTTAGTGGGCCTTTATGGAGCAGAGGAGAGGCGGTCATGGCTGGGCCGCGCACCCCTCCCCCCTAGTCCGAATAGGACAAGGAGAGGGGGTGGCGCCCCCCTTTCCTTCTCTCCCTTCTCTTTCTCCCTCCCAAATCCTATTCCAACTAGGAAAGGGGGGGAGTCCTACTCCCGGTGGGAGTAGGACTCCTCCTGGCGCGCCTCCTCCCTGGCCGGCCGCACCCCCCTTCCTCCTTTCTATATGGGGGCAGGGGGCACCCATAGACACAACAATTGATCAAGTTGATCTTTTAGCCGTGTGCGGTGCCCCCCTCCACCATAGTCCACCTCGATATTACTGTAGCGGTGCTTAGGCGAAGCCCTGCGTCAGTAGAACATCAACATCGTCACCACGCCGTTGTGCTGACGAAACTCTCCCTCAACACTCGGCTGGATCGGAGTTTGAGGGACGTCATCGGGCTGAACGTGTGCTGAACTCGGAGGTGCCGTACGTTCGGTACTTGATCGGTCGGATTGTGAAGACGTACGACTACATCAACCGCGTTGTGCTAACGCTTCCGCTTTTGGTCTACGAGGGTACGTGGACAACACTCTCCCCTCTCGTTGCTATGAATCACCATGATCTTGCGTGTGTGTAGGAATTTTTTTGAAATTACTGTGTTCCCTAACAGGAGGTTATAATGCGGCGAACCACGCAATCGGACTATAAGGCGTTAACACTTTCACTTAACCATAGGAGTTTTATGGTGGGGCTATGAAATAGCCCCTGGTGTGTATGCGGCATGTGGTGCCGTGTATATCTGATCTGAAAAAGATCCCTCGTGTTACACAGAGAATCGCTAAAGATTCCAATAAGTCGTCAAGTGGTTGACCAGCTCTCGCCAAATCATGACAGTCAGTTTTCGGCTTTCTCTACCGAGGTGCTCATCCGGTCCAGGCCAGGGCACAATTGCAGTAGTTCTCCCTTTACTACCCTAGCCGATAGAGTGGAACATAGGGTAGCAAACACAGGAGACGAGCAACCAAACTATTGACCCAAGACAATGATTCGAAGCTGATGCATATAAGGCCAAACTTGCGATGCCAAAGTACGCTATAGAGCTGTTCGGACTTTTACTGGCAGCTCATTCATTCCCGTGCCGAGGTGTATTGGGAATAGAGTGATGTGCCAATGATAAATTTATGTATATACTAGCAAAAAGGCCCGTGCGTTGCAACGGGTGAACAAAATCCTTACACATACCTAGCGACACATCGGTCTGGTCGCTTCTCCCATTCGTGGATGGTGGTCATGTATTCCACCTAATCACGATAAACACTTCTCCCGTTCGTTGATGGTGGTCATGTATATTCCACCTAATCACGGTAAACATGATCAATTCCATGGCGATGAGGTTGGCCATCGGCAAAAGTTTCAATTTTTTCCTAAGAATATCAATAGTCATGTTGCAAATATGTCTGTACATTGCAACGGGTGAAACACTATTATCCCCACATGTCCGCATCCTCTTACTAAATGAACACGTTGTCCAGGACTCAAGAATCAGGCTATGGTGATGTGGTGGAGATAATTTTACTTGAAATTATATGCCAAAATAAGATAAGGACTTTTAAAAGGCAACTGAGACTAAAAGGGTGACGATGTTATCGTCGCCTAATTTCATATTAGCATCCACAAGTAGTCATTTTTTGTCCTATAAAGGCAGCCTCCATACACTGCAAGCATCAGAGTTGTTATCCTCAAGCTTGACCTCCCTCCAGCCTTAAAGTACATCTCTAACAAATGAAAATTTTAGATTAATTGGTGATGAGGACATCAATACCATTGTTACACCCACAACCCCTGCTGCTATACATACTGGACCAATTACTAGAGCTCGCGCACGCCAAATGAATTATCAGGTACTTTCGTTTCTTGGTAACGATTCTAATGTTCATGAGAATATGATGCTGCCTAAATTGGATACATTTGTTTTGCTTACAAATGAAGGGCCTAGCTTGGACAAGAAAGATGAACCTTGGAGCAAGTTCAAGCATGGAGATGACGGCAGGCGCAACGGGATCAAGAACGGAGTTACAAGTGATGATTTCAGGACTTTGAAGCCACTATAAGGAGTGTATGAAGCCTTGGACGAAATATACAAGATGCCACTTCATAAATTTCGTCCAGAGGCTATTTTAGGTGCTGCGTCACCTTATTATTGGGCCAGGCCCATGTATTTTCGAAATACTTAAGTATAGGCTGTTTTTAGAGTCCGTATGTGTGGGGAAACAAGAGTTAAGGTTGGTTTCGGACCCCTCCTCCAAGGGCCACGAAATCCCCCCCTTTTCCTCGATATATACAACCCTTAGGGCGTCGTTTAGACTTCGGGTTTTGCTTAGATTAAAGTTCGCCATAGCTGCAACTGCGCGTACTTCATTTGTGTTCAACGACCAGACAAAGGCGTCACAGAACCCCACCTGGATCAATAAAGCTTTCATCTTATATTCGCAATATCCAGATTGCAATCTCAGTTTCTTGCTTGTTCTTCGTTTGCCTGCAGGAAGCAGACCTTCGTGGTCAGGTTGATCGTGCTCCGGCGTGGTCAATAACCTCTCGGAGTTGGTTTAGCGATTGCTAAGGCGCGACGTCCTCGCACGTTCGTAGTCGAATCGTCAAAGTCGACTTCCTCCAAAATGATAGTCACCATCTCATCGAAAGACGGGACACCTTTGCCGCTATCAAGTCGTATCAGATTTTCAGGTCTCACTTATAAGCAAGCGTTGTGGCTAGCTGGTGATGTTTATTAATGGATCGATTGTAAGCAAACCGATCCAAGACAGTCGAACAACAAAAATGATGAGACAAAAAAATAAAATCATTGTTTGGAAGTTAATTAAAATGAAAAACTAAGAACGAACCGATACTTGAGAAAGAATTGTAATGCAATTGAGGGTTTGTCTCAGGAAACCTTTTTCGGTTAGTTAAATTTTTTTACACCATCTTAGATAAGCCTACTCGTCGAGAGCATCCAACGTGTGACATGTGATGAGGCTAACTTGATGCGAGCTCATAGGGATTGATTATTGAACGACAACCAGTTTTTTTGTGTTTCCGATTAGCCATGAAATACATGTATGTGCTGTTCAGATCAGCCACATACCGTGCACGTGTGCGTCAAGGTTTAGTAGGAGCAAATACCATGAGTCAACACCAGCATACAGAGCTCCTTTTTACAAATGCCCGTGCATTGCACCGGGCGAAAAAATCAGAAAACCTGCTCCGTGTGTAATCAAGCACCATTCCTTATATCCGCTAAGAAAATCTACTGCAATAACATCAACAACAACATATGACTTGTGACATACATATATGTATATCAGCTAAGAGAAAAAGACATATCAGATTCGCAACGTAAATAAATACATAATTTGTGCAATTGTATGGAGATGAAACATCAGATCAGCAAACACAATGCAATTTTTTTAGAAGCATGTGTAAAACGCAACGTACGAAAATAAATACAGCCGTTCAGCAAACACAATGCTATTATTTTTGAGAAACAAACAATCCTATATTTTCTTGGTGAACACAACGTTCAGAGCATTCCATCATATTTTTATCTATACTATCGTGCTAGTGCCGCACACTGCTCCAGTTATCCTTTTTTGTTCAGAGCATTCCACCATCCAACTCTCCGCACCTCCAAATGATTCATCAGTTGAGTGTCCGGCCGGCCGGCTCGCCCTCGATCTCCTTTAATACAATGCGCCTCACATGTAAATTTCTTTTATTAAAGAGACAAGGATCAATTCTTTCCTTTAATAGACCACCATTAATTTATTTCCTTCAATATACAACCCTTAATTCCTTCCTTTTATACCCACAAAGCAGATATCCATCCTTACTTTATTTTGTTCATATTCAGCCCTCAATTCCTTCCTTTAATAGACAAAACGTCAATTCTTTCCTTTAATAGACCACCATCAATTATTTCCTTCGATAGACAACCCTCAATTCATCTCACGGTCTCTTTCCTTATGCGTCTTGCTGATTACATGACACTTGCTAACATATATAAACTGGTAGGATTCTGTTTAAAGGAACAATGTGGGATTATTTAACATCAAATTTGGACGTCCGGTTGGTTGCTAGAGCCTTTTGCCGGAACAGGAGGTCACGAGTTCGACACCGCCGCGGGCCTTTTTTCTCACATTGTTCGTGGCCCAGAAAATGCCTAGAAGTGTAGCGATTGGATGTTGATTAGGCCCAGCCATGCAGCTATGTGGCCCAATACGAAAATTTCTCTTCGAATGTTTCGCTCGGATCTACTCATGATATGCTTCATTTAAAGTCAAACCTTTCTTTATCAAAGTCGCCCAATAGTTCGCATGGCTAGCCCAGCCCACTCACATCTTGGAGACCAAGGTTCGAGTTCAGCGTCTGGCGATAATCTTTTTCATCTCGTTTTATAGAACTTATTTTTCTTCTCACGGGATGGCAGTGGTGGGATGGGCTGGTTTGTGCGTTCGTTGCAGCCTAGCCTGGGTGGGCGTACACGCCGGCTGATGGCCCATAAATAAAAGTGAACGATCGTGAGCATGTGCATAAAAATAGTACCACCTCGGGCAAACCATATGAAACCAACTGAAAGTGTAAAATCACAGGAAAAGCGTATTGTGACGATGAACCCGACAAAGTCAATCCGTGCTTTATTATTAGGGAGAGATATATAATAAAAAAAGAAACCGCGAACCTGGCTATTTGACATGCTTGGGGGTGGGATCAGAGGAAAGAGGGCATAGTACAGGCTCGGAATAAAGAGTGTGGTCCACAAGAAGTTATTTTGGACCTCCTCTCGCACGTCTGCGTCACCCGTCCTCGGGGAGGGGAATCCTTAATGGAAGTAGCCCCTTAGGTGAGCATACGGATCCAAACTCCGATAGAGTCCGTTGTAGATGTTGTCCAGCTGGTCACATGTTCTTTAGGGATGATACAGAAAAATAAGGTAAGCAGATGGAAAAAATTACGGGAATGCTTGTAGGGTGGTCCGTATTGTGCTTCTGCTGATGCCCATGGTATCTTGAGTGCGTAGTGATGTGCGCGTGGTGCAAATTTTGCCAGTACAGCACGTGGGTGGCGGAAGATGAACTGCTACTTGTGTTCCGAGAGTGGTCAAACATCGTAGGGGAACTGTTTCTGGCCCCTGGCGTTCTGCTGGCGAGCTGATCCGTCGTATTTATCGCCTGGTGGCCTCCTCCCCTTGTGGTCAGTGTTAAGCTTGCCTGCCTGCTTGAAGACCCAACAGTTTCGGTTGGTATGATTGGCTGGCCTATTGTGGTAACCGTGAATCTGACAAGGTCGGTCCAATATCCTATCAAGGGTGGATGGTCCATCCTGGTTTGCCTTTAGTGGCTTCTTCCATTGACCGGGCTTCGGATTGTGAAATCCGACGTTCATTGTTGTGTCGCGTATGTTACTGTGACTGTTGTGTTCGGTTCATCGTGGCTTGCCATTGCCATCTCGGATTTTGCAGGTGCCCAGGCCGCTGGCATCGTTGCTTTTACGAGCAAGCCAGTTGTCTTCTCCCGCGCAGAAGCGGGTCATTAGAGCGGTAAGGGCTGCCATGGATTTCGGCCCTACCTGGCCGAGGTGACGTGCTAGCCATTCATCCCGGACACTATGTCTGAAGGCCGCAAGGGCTTCTGCATCCGGACAGTCGACAATTTGGTTCTTTTTGACTAAGAACCTGGTCCAGAGCTCCCTGGCTGACTCGCCGGGCTCCTGGACAATGTGACTTAAGCCATCGGCATATAATGGCCGGACATATGTTCCCTGGAAGTTGTCTCGAAAGGCGTGTTCCAAATGTTCCCAGTTGCCAATGGAATTTTCTGGCAAACTGTTTAGCCAGTATCGACCTGGCCCTTTAAGCTTGAGAGGTCGGTATTTAATGGCATGGAGGTCGTCTCCACGGGCCATGTGAATATGGAGGAGGTAATCCTCGATCCATACCGCGGGATCTGTTGTTCCATCGTATGATTCGATGTTGATGGGTTTAAACCCGTCTGGAAATTCATGCTCCATTACTTCCTTATTGAAGAAGAGAGGGTGTGCGGCTCCTCTATGTTGGGCCACACTATGAAGCACCTCCGGCGGGCTCCGTTTACGGTGCTTGAACCGGGCATGGTCGGCTTTATAGCGTTCGAATGAGCGACCATCACGTCGGTCAGAGTATATCTTCATGATCTGTACACCGATCTTGTGCGTCCTGCTCTACCCTCCGTGTCTTGGTTGATATTGCGGGTATTCTCCCGAGCTGTTTTGTTTTAATGCCGGATAGGTTGGTATGGTGCTCTGCTTGGGCTGCTGCTTTGTCTGGACCGAATTGTGGTCGGCCCGCCGCATTGTTCGATGGTGGTATGGATTCCATCGCTCTGCCATCGTATTGAGGGAGCCACCTATTCTTGGGGTGGCTTTTGACTGGGCTGCTAAGGTCGTATTCTTTGGCGGCCAAGACCTCAGTCCATCTATCATTGAGCAAATCTTGGTTTGCTTGAAGCTGCAACTGCTTCTTTCTTAGGCTCCTTGCAGTGGCTATAAGACAATGTTTGAAGCGCTCCTGCTCGATAGGTTCCTTGGGCATGATAAAATCCTCATTGTTGAGGGTCTCCTCTTCCTCGGAGAGTGGGAGATAATTGCTGTCCTCCGAGTCCCCATATGTGGTCTGTTCATCGGAGCTGTCTTGCCTGCCTTCCTGTTCCTCCTACCCGGATTCTACCTCAACAGGGTCTTTGTTGTCCGGAGTATCGTCTTCTCTCGTGCTGGTAGTGTTTTCTCTTGGGCGATGTGACCTAGAGCGCCGGTGTCCGGGCTGTGTACCAGGCGGTTTATTCTCGACCGGATCCTCCTTGTCATCGTCGAGAGCGCCGTAAGGTGTGTCTATCATACACATGTCATACCATGAAGTAGTCATCCCGTGCCGAGCGGGTAGTAAGCTCTGGCCCTGCCCCTTATCATCGTCCACACCGTCGGTGTCTTCGGGGTGGAGGTGTTCAACAGTGGCTACGAAGTGGGTGGCGGGTGGGAAACAAAATTCTCCATCGTCCGCTGAAACTTCGAACCGAACATAGTTCGGCGACGAGTCGTTTGCCAGGGATAGGTTTTTTAGCAAGTTTAGTATGTCACCCATGGGCGAGTGTTGGAAGACATCTGCGGCGCTGAACTTGAAGATCGATAACCGATTGAGTTCGGTATACGCGGGCTCGCAGGGTTCAGAGCTCGACATCGGAGGCGAGTCCGAGGTTCTGTTGATGCAGATGCCGTATGAACTGGAATCTGCGTGCAGCTCTAGTGCCGCGGAATCGGTAGCCCCTGTGATGGGGTCGAGCCTCCCATCTTCGGGCGACTTGATCTGCTCTGGATTTAAGGCCAGAGCTGCTACAGGAGCTATCTCCTAGATGCAGCCCGATGATAGGTTTAAGCCATGTTCATCGAGGCGATGGGGAGCGGTTGCCGCGGTCTCGAATCCATCGAAGATCAAATCTCCAAGGATGTCCGCGACGTAATTCAAGCTTCTGAATCTGACCTGACGGCCAGGGGCATAGCTGTCGATCTGCTCCAGATGGCCAAGCGAGTTGGCCCGTAGTACGAAGCCACCGAATATGAAGATCTGTCCGGGGAGGAAGGTTCCTCCTAGGACAACGTCATTATTGACGATTGAAGGGGCCATCGAACCTTTTGTCAACAGCACAGTAGAACTCTCAATGAAAGCACCAATGTCGGTGTCAAAACCGGAGGATCTCGGGTAGGGGGTCCCGAACTGTGCATCTAGGATCGATGGTAACAGGAGACGGGGGACACGATGTTTACCCAGGTTCGGGCCCTCTCTATGGAGGTAATACCCTACTTCCTGCTTGATTGATCTTGATGAATATGAGTATTACAAGAGTTGATCTACCACGAGATCGTAATGGCTAAACCTTAGAAGCCTAGCCTATGAATATGGTAATGAGTATATGTGATGCCCTTTCCGAACTATCCCCTTCAGTTTATATAGACACCGAGGGGATCTAGGGTTTACCTGGAGTCGGTTACATAAGAAGGAATCTTCGGTCTCCAGGCTTGCCTTCCATGCCAAGTAGAGTCAAATCCGAACAAGGTGCAATCTTCGGCCTTTATGTCTTCACAGCCCATCAGTCCGGCCCATGGATAACAGGCCGGACGCCCGAGGACCCCTTAGTCCAGGACTCCCTCACACCACCCGGCCTCTACCCCAACGTTTCGAATTCACCAGTCGTCCAACCGTTCCTTGGCTGGCTCCTAATAGTCGGCATCTCTGGAAGACGGACTGTCGGTGTCAAAACCGGCGGATCTTGGGTAGGGGGTCCCGAACTGTGCGTCTAAGGCTGATGGTAATCGGAGGCGGGGGACAAAATGTTTACCCAGGTTTGGGCCCTCTCGATGGAGGTAATACCCTACTTCCTGCTTGATTGATCTTGATGATATGAGTATTACAAGAGTTGATCTACCACGAGATCGTAGAGGCTAAACCCTAGAAGCTAGCCTATGATTATGATTATTGTTGTCCTATGGACTAAACCCTTCGGTTTATATAGACACCAGAGGAGGCTAGGGTTACACAGAGTCGGTTACAGAGAAGGAGATCTACATATCCGAATCGCCAAGCTTACCTTCCACGCAAAGGAGAGTCCCACCCTGACACGAGGCGAAGCCTTCAATCTTGTATCTTCATAGTCCAATAGTCCAGCCAAAGTCTATAGTTCGGCTGTCCGAGGACCCCCTAATCCAGGACTCCCTGAGTAGCCCTTGAACAAGGCTTCAATGACGATGAGTCCGGCATGCAGATTGTCTTCGGCATTGCAAGGCGGGTTCCTTCTCCGAATACTCCATAGAAGATTTTGAACACAAGGATCGTGTTCGGCTCTGCAAAACAAATTCCACATACCACCATAGAGAGTACAATATTCCACAAATCTAATCCGCTGACAACTTTTCCTAACGTGACACCATGCCCTGGCCCGGTCTTTATTCAAACCGTTCTCCCTAACCAGCTACCGCGCATGTTGCGAGGCGGTTTTATGGGCATGTCTTATTGAAGCAGAGATCGTGTCCCCCTATCTCAGGATTCTCATCAATACTGGTATGGGCAATCCAACCGTGTCTTCAGCGCGACGCTTGGGGAATAAGCGAGTTTACCGGGCAAGTGGCGAGGTGCTGGATCCCTGCCGCCTTTATAAGGAGATAAGGACTCCCCTTTTTCACCCATGCCTTCTTCTTCTGCTTATCCATTCCCCTTCGCTCGAGCCCCAGTGCCCAAGCATTCGTCCTCTCCGCCTGCAACGGCCTTCCGAAAATGTCTGGATCTGGAGCAGGAGGCAAGTGGATGGCCTCTACCGTCTGGGAGAAGGATATCAAAAAGCGTCGGGAGGCCGGGTACCTGGCCCAGAAAATCAGCCACCGTCTCCCGACGGCGGGACAGATCGTCCCTACTCCGGAACCCCACGAGAGGGTTGTTTTCCTCCCTCATTTTGTCCGCGGGCTGGGGTTTCCCGTCCACCCATTCGTTCGCGGCATCATGTATTACTATGGGATCGATTTTCATGATCTATCCCCCAATTCCTTCCTCAACATCTCGACATTCATCGTCATGTGCGAGGCCTTTCTCCGCATCTCGCCGCACTTCGGCTTATGGCTGAAGATCTTTAATGTGAAGCCCAAGGTAGTGGGCGGTGAGAACACCGAGTGCGGAGGCGCCATGGTGAGCAAGATGCCCAACGTCACATGGCCAATAGGTACTTACAATGATTCCGTCAAAGGGTGGCAGCAGCAGTGGTTTTACATCGCTGAGCCGTGCGGCACGAAATGGGCCGCTGCTCCTGAATTCCGATCTGGAGCCCCCCTGCGGCTTACGTCCTGGCCCAAGAAGGGTCTGGATTGGTCTTCATCCGACGAGCTATCAGCGCTCCAGATGCGCGTCAACGATATGGAAGACAAGAATATCAAACTTGTCAATGTAGTCCAGGTGATGTTAGTTTGCCGGATCCTTCCTTGTCAACACCGGGCTTGCAATTTATGGGAATTCGACCCGGCCAAGCACCAAACCCTGCGAGAGCTCTTTGGCTCCTCACACAAAGACATCTGGAAGGTGCTTTTTAAGTCTGGCAAATCATGACCGGACTCAGCCGAGGACCGCGGGTACCACCTGTCCCGCCCCACAAGTTCGGTAAGCCATTATAAGTTTTATTCGCATAACCCAAGGGAAACGCTTAATGTGTTTTCCACAACTCTCCTAGGGCTGCACGAAGAAGGCGGGGTGGATCTACTGTCCGGCCTCGCTACCTGAAGAACCGGCCGACCCGCTTCTAACGAAGATGCTGGTCCCGGCGCCCTACAAGGCACCGAAGAAGAAGGCTGAGAGAGAGGCCAAGAAGACCAGGGGCGGCCTCCGTCATCGTGGCGCCTCAGACACGATATCCGAAGACTCCAATGCCTGTTCTTCCTTTGAAGAGGACAAGGAGGGGGAGGAGGAAGACGAATCCCCATCGGGGGGAAGAAAGAAAAGGCAGCCTCCACATCCTTGGAGGCCGAGTCGCCTAAGAAGGGAAAAACTCCTCTTCCAAAGGAGTCCACCGCCGCTGATAGCAGCCCAGAGTGGGATCCCAGGGCTCAGCCCCTGGTGAACTCATGAGTATATGAAATCCGAACACGTTTATGCATCCAGACTCATCATGGCGTAATATTTTAATCTGGGCCATACTTTTTGCAGTCCGGTGAGGTCCCGCGTCGAGCAATCCTCATCGGAGGATTTGCTAGGATCGGATGCTATGGAGAGCGGGAAACCCCCGAAGGCCCCTTCCCCCAAACATGTGAATGACACTAAGGCTTCGTCCCAGGAGGACCCAAGCCAAGGAGGTGGGGAAACGATTGCAAAGGTGGTGCCAAGAGGTCAAACTTCAGGGGCCGAACACATGGGAGAGAAGGCTCCCATGGGCGTCGGCGCCGGGAGCCATCTTGAATTTGGCCCCCAGCCAGACGCAATTCCAGAGACCAATATGGTTCCAGAATCAGGCAGGCGGCCTCCCTCGGCTAGAGGGGGTGTACCTGTTCCACCGGCAACCTCTGTCCAACTAGAGGTGCTGGATACTTTATTGGCGGCGCTGAAAAGCGCCTCCGTCGTCGATAAACATCGTGCCCTTATGGGCGCGGTGATTGTGAAGATTCAGTATGCGGAGAGTGGACTGAATGAAGCCTGTATTAGCCTTATAAGAGGCTTTGAGGTGTGTTTTATGAGGTTTCGAAGAGTGTCACAGTATAGATAGTTGCCCCTGATACGCTGTTTGGTGAGAGAAAGAACCGGACAGAGGATCGAATCTATGTTCGCAGGAGACACACTTGATGACATTTACCTCTCTTCTTTTATAAACAGGCGTCTATAGCGACTGCCGCCTCTCATACTGCGGAGGTCTCCGGACTAAATCAAAGTCTGGAGCGGGCCACAGAAGAATTGGGCAAGTTGAAAAGGCAATTGGAGGATAAACAATGTATGCACAAACCTTGGGGTACCTCACGAGGTGCCCGTGATGCAAGCCATGACGACCAAAGGCGCCAGGCGGGTGCCAGCCCGCGCAGCGTCCTCCTTTCCTCTTTGGTGCAAAGGGAGCAAGCGCAACCGCGGAGTACCGAGGCATCAGGAAAAGGTTGCCATTTCGGTGCAACAAGACCAAGACCAGGAGGACTGCAAGACGGAGGTCATTGTGGAGCCCAAGACGGCGTCACCACCAGAGCTTTGTGCAGGCGAAGACTACTTTTGTCAGGATAGCTGGTACTAGCTGTCCCCCTTCAAATTAGCCTGCCATTGTTGGCTCCCTTCCCGCTCGATATTTGGGAAGAGGACCAGGGCCTCTATAAATAGGACCAACCACCCACAGAACAAGAAAAGAGAGGGACGAGGGAAGAGAAAAAGACAAGAGAAGGAAAAGAGAAGGAGGGAGAGAGAGAGAGAAGGATGACTGAACTCCTCCCAGCAGTTCATCGCCCCAGCCAAGAGCAGACCCTCGCGAGGCTGTTCTTCCTTGTATTGTTCATCATCATCAGCCCAAGAGGCAATCCACCACGCCACACACTAGAGTAGGGTATTACACCACAACGGTGGCCCGAACCAGTATAAACCATGTGTCATTCGTGTTGTTCTTTCCATTGCTTAGATCTTAGCGAGGCGGAGGGGTGCATGTAGGTAGGAGGCGAAATCTCCGCGTGCACCCCAGTGTTCGAACCTCAAGGGTCTGCCGGAACCCGAAATTCGACACTCTCCCTCGACCTCCTTCTCCCCTCGACAACGTCGTCCAGCCGCTGCCTCACCTCATTCCTCCTCCGGCTGACCTTCTGTTGCGGCCTCTTTAGGCGGCCATGGCGCCCCGTTGGTCGGCGAGCCGCCGCTGCCACTGGCACCCGCTGACCTTCCCGCTTGCCTTCTCTAGTCATGTGCCCCTGCTCCCTTCTCCTCCTCGCTGTGGTTCCCCCGTGCGCCTCCCCTGCTCCATTTGGTGGACCGTGAGGCTTGCCCTCGCAGCGTGCCTCCTCCCAAAGCCGAGCCGCCTCCTGACTCGTGCCGCCGCCTCGCCCGCTGGAGTGTCGTCCGGCCAGAGCTCCCCATCTCCCATCCATTCATGCCCGCAGCAGCGCCCCCAACGTCTCCTTGTCCCCACACAGCCTGCGAGGCACCAGCCTCCTCTGCTTCGTGCCTCCCGAGCAGCGTCCAGGAGCCCGAGCTCCATCTTCTACACCGCATCCGAGCGAGAGGAGCTCGCTGCTCGAGCATGCACCAATAACCATGGTTTCCTGACCTCTTCATAGCACGCGTGCCGCAGCTTCCTAGCGCCGTTGACGTCAAGACCGTGGTCACAACAACCGTGGGTTCCAAGTTCCTCTTCCGGAGTCGTCAAGTGCACGAGGACCCCGATCCCGAGAACGACTACCACACCGGAATGCCAAGTACATGGATACGCCGAGCTTCTCTCCGAATGTGGGTACGACTATCGTAGCGCCGAAGACCATGGATGCCCGAACGAGTGCTGACCGAAATGCCAAAGTACCACTACTTCCACGACGACCGTTGTTCGCAAAGTACAGCTTCGGATGACCAAGTTCCTCTTCAAAATGTATGACTACACGGTGTTGCGCCAAGTACCTCGATGGCCGGATCCCTCGGATCTGTCAAGTTCGTCTATGAACCATGAACAACTACCTCGACGTGTACGGCTACTTTGTGAATGTGTACCCGACGACCCCAAAGACCTATGTTGCGCCAAGTACCCCCTCGTTGACCTGAACTTCTACAGGAAAACGTGTACCTCTACCGTCGTCATGTACCCCTACTTCCACTGCCATCGTGAGAACAACTACTTCCTCTACGAACTCGAACCGCTCTGAGAATGCTCCCATGGAAGGTAAAACCGCCGGAACGACAACCATGGACAATTCTTGTGATGTGTTGTATGAGATGCTCCTGTTTGTCCATGTTCGCACCGTGTCCGTTATGTCACTCATTTCCTTGCCACCTATTCGTGGGACACCCGGTATATGGGAGCACTCCCCGTACCTCTTGCACATTCCGCACATCTCACATTTGTTTCTTGCACCGGCATCTCAACTAGTTGTCGGATCATTGGAACGTTGTCGTGGCACCGTTTCCGTTTTTGCCGCCATGACACCCCTTTCTTTCCTTCATGGCGACCAAATGCCCCATATCATCCTCATGTCAACATTTTTCATAATTTTTCTTAAAACTTGTACATGTCATCCGCATCATGATAAAAACACCAAGAATGTTTAAATTGTTGTTTGCATTAAATTGCTTAATGCACATGGGGATTTTTCCGGACTTGTTGCTTGTTGTTCCGGCCTCATTTAAACTTGCCTAGATAGGTAGTTTTATTATGCTTCACCTCTTGCCATGTTTAACAACATTTAATATTGTTGGGTACATAAACGGGAGTGAACTAAATAATGGAATGTGTTGTTTCGGCAATATGCAACTCGTTGCATATTGAGCTCCACTTAATTTGTAGTATTGCCGTGCACTTTGTCATGCCATGCCTCATTAAACCGGACATGCATCATACTTGATTCTGCATCATGCCATGTTTATGTGATGGTTGTTTACTATGTTGATTGCTTCTTTCCGGGTTGCTTCTCTCGTTAGCTTCGGTTTCGCTCCGGAGTTGTGAGGATCCGTTCGACTACGTCCGTTTGTCTTCTAGATGGACCCGTTCTTCTTCCTTGCGGGATTTCAGGTAAGATGACCATACCCTCAAAATCACTTCTATCTTTGCTTACTAGTTGTCCGCTCCGCGCTACCTACCACTTGCTATATCATGCCTCCCATATTGCCATGTCAAGCCTCTAACCCACCCTTCCTAGCAAACCGTTGTTTGGCTATGTTACCGCTTTTCGCTCAGCCCCTCTTATAGCGTTGCTAGTTGCAGGTGAAGATGAAGTTTGTTCCATGTTGGAACATGGATATGTTGGGATATCATTGTATCTATTGTTTAATTAATGCATCTATATACTTGGTAAAGGGTGGAAGGCTTGGCCTTATGCCTGGTGTTTTGTTCCACTCGTGTCACCCTAGTTTCCGTCATACCGGTGTTATGTTCCTTGATTTTGCGTTCCTTATGCGGTTGGGTGTTATGGGAACCCATTGACAGTTCGCTTTGAATAAAACTCCTCCAGCAAGGCCCAACCTTGGTTTTACATTTGCCTAACAACCTAGCCTTTTTCCGTTGGGTTTCCGGAGCCCGAGGGTCATCTATATTTTAACCCCCTGGGCCAGTGATTCTCTAAGTGTTGGTCCGAACTAGAGCACCGTGCGGGATCGTCCCTTGGCAACTTGGGTTATGTTGGTACCTGTACGCTTAGCTTATCCGGTGGGCCCTGAGAACGAGATATGTGCAGCTCCTATCGGGATTTGTCAGCACATCCGGGTGGTCTTGCTAGTCTTGTTTTACCATTGTCGAAATGTCTTGTAACCGGGATTCCGAGACTGATCAGGTCTTCCTGGGAGAAGGAATATCCTTCGTTGACCATGAGAGCTTGTGATGGGCTAAGTTGGGACACCCCTGCAGGGTTTGAACTTTTGAAAGCCGTGCCCACGGTTATGTGGCAGATGGGTATTTGTTAATGTCCGGTTGTAGAGAACTTGACGCTTAACTTAATTAAAATGCATCATCCGCGTGTGTAGCCATGATGGTCTCTTTTCGGTGGAGTCCGAGAAGAGAACACGGTTCTTGTGTTATGCTTGAACGTAAGTAGTTTCAGGATGACTTCTTGATCTCTTCTAGTTCACGACCGTTGCGTTGCTTCTCTTCTCGCTCTTATTTGCGAATGTTAGCCACCATATTTTGCTTAGTGCTTGCTGCAGCTCCACCTCAGTACCCTTTCCTACCCATTAAGCTTAAATAGTCTTGATCTCACAGGTGTGAGATTGTTGAGTCCTTGTGGCTCATAGATACTTCCTAACAGTTGCAGGTGCCGATGATACCAGTGCAGGTGACGCAACCCAGCTCAAGTGGGAGCTCGATGAAGATCTTGTTCGTTGTTTTGTTTCTTTTCCTGTCGATCAGTAGTGGAGCCCAGTTGGGACGATCGGGGATCTAGCATTTGGGGTTGTCTTCTTTTATTTTGGTTCCGTAGTCGGACCTTGGGGTTGTCTTCTTTTATTTTGGTTCCGTAGTCGGACCTTGTTTGTACTCTGGTTGATGTATGCTTAACTTGTATTTGTTTGAACTGGCGATTGTAAGCCAACTCTTTATCCTGTTCTTATTCAGTACATGGGATTGTGTGAAGATTACCCCTCTTGCGACAAACCTACCATGCGGCTATGCCTCTAAGTCGTGCCCCGACATGTGGGGGATATAGCCGAATTGTGGGTGTTACATATGGCACTAGCTGTGTACGTCTTGGACAAGGTAAAAGGAAAGTAATTCTATGAGGTCCTGTCACATGTGAGATTCCCACATGGATTTGCTTCCAACCCTGGAAGGAGAGTCAGTGCAGATGGAAACAAGGTACAAGGGTTGAAAACTCATGACTGCCACGTCCTACTTCAAAGGGTTTTACCTATTATCCTTAGAGGATTGGGCCGCCCTGACTTATACAGAGCAGTTGCAGAGTTGGGACAATTCTTCAGGGAACTCTTCAGTAGAAATATTAGGATAGATGCTTTGGAGCATCTAGAGATAAGATACCAACTATCCTATGCGACCTTGAGAAAATATATCCTCCAGCCTTCTTTGATGTGATAATGCATTTGATTGTTCATCTACCTGATGAGGCACTACTTAGAGGTCCAGTACAGTATGGCTGGATGTACCCTATTGAAAGGCGGCTAGGCACTTTCAAGGGCTATGTTAGGAACAGAGCTAGGCCCGAGGGTTCCATTGCAGAGGCCTACATTGCTACAGAAGCGTTGACATTCTACTCAAAATACATTGAAACAGTTGATCAGCTGAGCAAAGAGGTGGGTGAAGACAATCCCGGGCTCAATGTTGTTGATTTTCTGTTCGAGTTACAGGGAAGAGTCGACAAGACGACAAACCTAAAGATTTGGACAAAATGGTTTGGTATGTGTTGAATAACTGTCCTGAGATACTACCTTATATCAAGTAAGTGCTAAGTACTACAGTTTATACATCGTAATCTACTAAACTTGTAGCACATTCTTATATATTTAGATGTTTGATGCGATCACTATGTTGTGCAGCATCTAGAAAAAGGAGTTACTGCCGCAAAATCCAAGAAACATTGACAAACTGGTTATGGCAGGATTTGCGAAATGGTTCAAGAGTCATGTAAGCTTTTGAATTGCACTGTCAGTTTTTTTAATATATTGAGTACATAAGATGATCAATTTGTCTATTTTCTAACCATAGGTTAAGAAGATGCGGGAGGATGGGCAGGCAGTTGATGATGTCCTTTACGCACTAGTAATGGGTCCTGATACTCGGGTAAGACATTATGAATCTTGCGTTGTTGGAGATGTGCGCTACAACACCCTTGCACGCGACGAAGGCAGGAAGACACAAAACAGTGCCATCGTGAGCACGGATACGTACGGCAGAGAGACAACTGAAATGTATGCTAACATAATAGACATTGTTCAGTTGCAGTATATCTCCAGTTTCAAGGTTCATCGGTGTGTGGTTCTGCTGTGCTGTCGTTGGTATAACCCGTTTTCCAAGATCGCAAAACCCAGAAGCTGATGATTATTTCAAATCCATCAATGTCAAGGTGTCATACCAGACCAACGAGCCTTTTATTTTGGCAAATCAAGCAACACGGATATTTTTCTTGGAAGACACATTTGCACGTAGCGATGACTGGAGAGTACTGCAAAGGTTTGAGCAGAGGAATTCGTTTAATGAAGTTGCACAACAAGATGATTCTTACACTGCTCCTGAAACAAGATTCCACAAATGTTCCTAATATCTTTGAGAACCATCACGTCAATGACGTTGGCGAAAAGATTGTCTGTCGGGCTGTGGACATACAAGAGTTGATCAAGAAAAGCCAATGTTCGAGGACATTGCGGATGATGAAGAAGATGACACTGTGGGGAATTATGATTCAGATGGGTACACATGGTGAAGATGTTGACGCTGCTGCTGCGGATGATGATTAGATTGCCTTTGTCATATTTTCCTATCAGAAGATGTTTTCATCTACTATGTGAAATTGTGTTTGCTATGACAACTGAAACCTGATGAACCTGTTGTTTAGTATTTTGCTATGAGAACATCATTATTATGTATGTTGATTTGTGTTTGGTGATTGTATGACGACTAAAACATGATGACATTGTTGTTTATTGGTACTCATATTTGGCTGTGGAACTTGAATTTGATGACATAGTTTGTTCTTGGACTGCAATTTGCTCGACGTCTTTGAATGGGAACAAAGCTGACCCGACAGGGCCTCTACTAATTTATTTATTTATTAGCAAAAGGTCCTCTGCTATTTATTTATTTATGAGCAAAAGGGGATACCCCCAATGTACGTTAATAGAAATCATTAGATGTTCACAACACTACACCTAGCCTGCTAAACAGGTTTCATTCATTACTAGTTTCAGCAAAGTGCTGATGTCATAGCCACTGAATACATCACGAGTGCTACATACACTGCAAATAAAGAGACAATCATCCTACAGAGCAAATTGATTTTGCCCATTATCTTCACAAGCTCTTTCATCTCCTCATTGCTGTCAAGGTCGTTCAGCAGCTATTGCTTGGCCATGATCAGAGGAACTGCATCTTTAACCTTCTCTGCATATTCCTCTTCTGTCGTTCCTTCAGTTACTTGTCTAACACCCCAACCTGCTGGTATTGGGATTCCTCGGCTAACCAAATAATCAACATAGTTGCATTCCCCCACATCAGCAACTTCCCAGAAATAGAAATCACACGAATCTTCCCAATTCTGCACGAATCAAATTGGAAGATCATCAACCAAACTATTAAAAATGAGCAACTGAAAGCAGTAGAACAACACTTAAAACATATTATTACCCCATGATTCCGGCATTTGTAGAAGACTCAGCCAGGGTTGAGGATTGCGGTTGAGATGCGACGGATGACTCTGCGTGATTTGCTGCAGTGGCACCACACCAACGGCAGTGGGTTGCAATGAGCAACCAGCTGCGATGCGTGTGCTGGCAGGGGTGTGATGAGACCCATAGGCGATGGTACGGGTGGTGACTTGGCGCATATCTAGTTGTTGCCTGCTGAAGAGCAGGTGGACGAGTAGCCAGCGGACATGGTTGCTGCGGCCAGAGCTTCTGATGCTAGGTAGAGTAAGTAGAGAAGAGGAGAAGCGAGCGTTGTATATGTTAGTTTCATTACTTGCAGAGTAGCATAGCACCATATATATCCATAGTCTAGGTTTGGATTCGAACCAGCTACGGGAGCACGTCTCTCTTTTTTCTAAAACTTAGCAATGTCTCTTTACTGGTACACTAGCTTGTTCTGTACACCTTCTCAAGTCTTTGTTTTTCTTTCTTTTTTGCAAGGAAGGAAGGAGGACAAAATTGAGAGTTCCTAGGACACGAATCCAAGACCTCTCGGTTGAAACCAAGGGTGCTAGTCACTTATGTGGCGAACGTTCCCTGGGAGGAGGACGGCAGAAAAATGCATTTTCCTCGCAGTTTTAGTTGCGACACAAGATCAAACGGTCGCACTTTCGGGAATGTGATCAGGCGAACGAGCCTAGTTTTTCTTTTCTTCCTATATATAAAAAAGTATGCTACTTAGTGTCGGCTTGACTACTTAGTGTCGGCTTAGTGAACAAACGATTGTGCCAACCTTGACCGTTGGATTGAGATTCAACGTCTGTCGTGTTTCTTCAGTTTCTTCTTCCTCCAGCCGCCAAAGCCAAACCAGCGCTGGTGGGACCGCCTGCTCCCGCCTCCCACGGCTGGTTGTGCTGCCGCGCACGCATCATGGCCACATCGCACCCTAAAACTCTGTGCGTCTTCCCTGGCTCCTGTTCGTTCCCATCCGAGGCCTCACCATCATCCTCTGAATTGGTTCGCTCGCCACGACGCCACCCTCCGGTGTTGTCAACATGGTCAACAACCAAGAGGAATAAGGAAAAGACTTTACATGGTGAGGATGACAGTAGGGACCCAGCAGCGCGCGTAGTTTTTTTTGTCAGGGCGGAGAAGGGTATCAACTGGGTTGTGAGGGAGCTGTGGCCCGTCTAGCCTAGGCTTTTATTTCATATGTTTTCCACATGACTAGCCCAGTTTGTTTTTTTCCTTTCTTAAAATGGCTAGCCCAACTATATTGTTTTTTGCAGAATAACCAATGTTGGCCTACTTGCTTTTCTACGCCCTGCTGGGCCAGAAAATGGGCTATAAATAATAAGAAATGGGCTATAAGTAATAACAAATGGGCTGTAAAATGAAAAAAAATACAGCAAACAGGCAATTAGTTCCAAAATACTTTTTTCTTTCGGATTTTGATGTTTTAAATTTCATTGTTTTTGTGTGGGTAAAATTTCATTGGATTTAAACTAAGGTATGTTTAGTTTTTAAATTAATTTGAATCTGGCTAGAAATTTCGGGTTCTATTTTGTTTGGGATAGATTTGGAGGCTCACTTGTGGGTCTACTAGGTTGACGTGTACGAAAGGCTTTGTCAACTTAGTCCGCAAATGATTCTAACAGCAGTTACCGTTGGATGTTAATCCAACGGTCGTGCTGCTTCTTCAATATCCGATCTTCTTTGTAACACCCTCGATGCGGCTATATCTCCCACGTGTCGGAGCACGACTTAGAGGCATAACCACATTGAAGGCAATGTCGCAAGAGGGGTAATCTTTACACATCCCATGTACTGAATAAGAAAGAGGTACAGAGTTGGCTTACAATCGCCACTTCACACAATACATGAATAAAGCATTACAATCATCCAGATACAATCAAGGTCCGACTACGGAACCAAAATAAAAGAAGATTACCCCTAATGCTACAGATCCCCGATCATCCCAACTGGGCTCCACTACTGATCAAATGGAAATGAAACAACACAATGAACGAGATCTTCATCGAGCTCCTCCTTGAGCTTGGTTGCGTCACCTGCACGATATCATCAGCACCTGCAAGCTGGTTTTGGAATTATCTGTGAGTCACGGGGACTCAGCAATCTCACACCCTCGCGATCAAGACTATTTAAGCTTATAGGTAGGGAAAGGTATGTGAGGTGGAGCTGCAGCAAGCACTAGCATATATGGTGGCTAACATACGCAAATGAGAGTGAGAAGAGAAGGCAAAGCACGTTCGAGAAATTTATGATCAAGAAGTGACCCTAGACTACTTACGTTCAAGCATAACTCCAACACCGTGTTCACTTCCCGGACCCCGCCGAGAAGAGACCATCATGGTTACACACGCGGTTGATACATTTTAGTTAAGATAAGTTTCGGGTTTTCTACAACCGGACATTAACAAATTCACATCTGCCCATAACCGCGGGTACGGCTTTCGAAAGTTCAAAACCCTGCAAGGGTGTCCCAACTTAGCCCATCACAAGCTCTCACGGCCAACGAAGGATATTCCTTCTCCCAGGAAGACCCAATCAGGCTCGGAATCCCGGTTACAAGACATTTCGACAATGGTAAAACAAGACCAGCAAAGCCACCCGAATGTGCCAACAAATCCCGATAGGAGCTACACATATCTCGTTCTCAGGGCACACCGGATTGTCCAAGGTTCTGGTAGGCTAGCCCAGAGTTGCCCCTGGTGGCCACCGACAGCTGACAAGTTGGACCAACACTCACAGGGGCACTGGCCTAGGGGGATTTAAATAAAGATGACCCTTGAGTCTACAGAACCCAAGGGAAAGAAAAGGCTAGGTGGCAAATGGTAAAACCAATGTTGGGCCTTGCTGGAGGAGTTTTATTGAAGGCGAACTGTCAAGGGGTTCCCATTATAACCCAACCGTGTAAGGAACGCAAAATCAAGGAACATAACACCGGTATGACGGAAACTAGGGCGGCAAGAGTGGAACAAAACACCAGGCATAAGGCCGAGCCTTCCACCCTTTACCAAGTATATAGATGCATTAAGTAAATAAGATATATTGTGATATCCCAACAATAAACATGTTCCAACAAGGAACAAACTCCAATCTTTCACCTGCATCCAGCAACGCTATAAGAGGGGCTGAGCAAAGCGGTAACATAGCCAAACAACGGTTTTCTAGGACAAGGTGGGTTAGAGGCTGGACATGGCAACACGGGAGGCATGATATAGCAAGTGGTAGGTATCGTGGCATAGCAAAAGATCGAGCAACTAGCAAGCGAAGATAGAAGTGATTTCGAGGGTATGGTCATCTTGCCTGGAATCCCGCAAGGAAGAAGAATGAGTCCATCAAGAAGACAAACGGATGTTGTCGAACGGATCCTCACAACGCGACGTTATCGGAACTAACCCGAAGAAGCAACACCGGAAAGAAATCAAACAACAAAGTAAACAACCAACACGTAATCATGACATGATGCACAACCAAGTATGATGCATGTCCGGTTTAAAGAGGCATGGTAAGGCAAAGAGCACAAACAACACTACAAGTTAAGTGGAGCCCAATATGCAACGGGTTGCATATTGACGGAACACCACATCAATTATTTAGTTCTCTCTCGTTTAGGTACTCAACAATATTAAATGTTGATAAGCATGGCAAGAGGTGGAGCATAAGTAAACTAAACATTTAGGCAAGTTTAAATGAGGCCGGAACAACAAGCAACAATTCTGGTAAAACCTCATATGCATTTATCAATTTGGTGCAACAACAATTTTAAACATTTAAATGTTATTAACATGATGCAGATGACATGAGCAAGTTTTATGCAATTTGGAAAAGTTGACAAGAGCATGATATGAAGCATTGTCATCGTGGCGGAAACATAAGGGGTGCCACGACAACGAATCCGAACGTGATGCCACGGCAAAATATCGGTTTCCGGTAACTCAATTGAGATGCCGGTGCAAAAGGAAGTGTGACGGGAGCGTGTCGGGCAAGATGGTGGGGTGATCCCGGTAACCGGGTTCCCACGAGTTAGCGGCAGAAGAGGAGGACCGAGCAAGTGATAACTCGGGCACGGTGCAAACATAGGGTGCAACTCATACATCACGCAACATTCGTCCACGGCGGTTGTCTCGACGTTATACCTCTGAAGCGTGCATTATCGGAGCGGTTCGAGTTGGTGTAGAGGAAGTAGTGGAAGTAGACATTCTTGTTTCGTAGTTGTACACACCCCGTAGGTGTTCAGGGTCACAACGAGGAACTTGTTGTCCGCGGGGTCTTCGAGGGTCGACGGTAGTGGTATGCGTTTCGTAGCCGTGTAGGGGTACACGTTTCGAAGGTGAACTTGACGAATTCGACTCCCTTCGGGGTTGTCGTGGTACTTGGTGTCTTCGGACCCGCCGGTCTCATTTTTGTGACATAGTTAAACTTGAAGTTTTTTTGGTTCAAGGGTCTCGGCGACGGTAGTCGTTCTAGGCATTCTTGGGATTCCGAAGATGGCGGTAAAGGTACTTGGCGCATCACCACGTAGACGGACTTGAAGGTCATCGACATCGGGGTACATGATGGTTCGGGTCTTGGCGTATCCGAAGGTGTGCTTGGCGAAACAACGATCATCATGGTACTCGTCGTTCCATGAAGACATTCTTGTAAGTCTTGGCGTTAGTAGTGGTACACGGGTTGTAACCGGCCTTGGCGGGTCACCGAAACCAGCGGCGGTCGAGGTACATGGCGGCGCATGGTGGTGGCTGCGAGCTCTTGCGTAGGGGAAGGAGAGGGCAGCCTGGTGGTCCACCAAATGGAGCAGGGGAGGTCGATGCAGTCAACGGGAATAGCAACAGCAGGACGAAGCGGATGGCATCGGACTTGGCGCGGAACAAGGGAAGCGGAGCTCCTGCTCGAGCAAAGGGCTCGGGCGCGGGACTTGAGGCACTGGAGGCGATGGGACTAGGCGGGCCGGAGCAGAGCCAGGAGGAGGAGGTCACGGGCGACGAAGCAAGATGGTGGCGTGGCTCCGGCTGGCATCGGGGACGAGGTTGCAGGAGGGGAAGCAGGCCAGCGGTGGTGGTGGAGGAAGGCCAGGTGAGGTCCAGCGACCGGGCGACAGGGCGCGCTGGCGATGGTGGGGATCAATGCAGGGGCGCGCCGGGAGAGGCTCTGTCGTCACCGGCGGCTTGGAGAGGATTGGGCGCTGGGGCTCCTCCCTGGCTCGAGGTGGGAGAGAGGAGAGGGAGACGAGGGGAGGAAGAGCGAGGGGATCGGGCTCCTGTCTCTACGAGCGCGTGCGTGGGAGGTGGCGCTGTAGGAGGAACGAGCGGAGAAGGAGGGGTTCGAGGAAGATGGCTCCTGGCGGCGGTGAGGGAACGAGGGAAAGAGGGAGAGATCGACAGGAGGGATCGGGCTCTAGGTTAGGTGGGCTTAGGGTTAACAGGGGAAAGACTGGGCCTTGGAGCCGGCCCAGTGGGGAGGGCGCCGGCTGGGCCTTGGCCAACTTGTGCGGCTGCTAGTCGTTGGGAGGCCCAGGTGGGCAGTGGTGCAGGCCTGGCCAGGGGTGCAGGCCGCCTCTCCCCCTAAATATCTCTCTTTTCCCATTATAAAACAAAACAGAAAAGAGAAGGATAAGAAAGAGAAGGTAGGGGTGGAAACTGGGCATGGGGATAATTTTACTGGACTCGCAATAATGATCTTGATCCAAGAAAAGTATAAATGGGCATGTGTACAAAGTTTGGATTCGAACTCGTTTGAATTAAATTCAAATGAGTTCGAATAAGAAGTGGGCGTTAGAAAGGTCCCAAAATGTTGAGATTTTTGGTAGACCTCCGGAAAAAGATAAAAGAATTTATGGGAGAAGTTTGAGGAGCAAACTCGAAGCAGAAAAGACATGTGATTATTTGCAAGTGTGTTCATGGGTGATTCCGAAAATGGAATATTTAATATAGCTCCCTAATATTGGGAGGATATGTTATAAAGAGAAGTCACTCTTCCCTCGATTTAAATGGATCGAAGATCACACAATTTGTTTAGTTGAGATGCAAAAGATTTATGACATGATGGCATGATGACATGATGCAATGCAAAAAAATAAAAGGAGCAAGCAAAAAAATGAAACACACGGAGAAACCCGAAACCTATGGAAGTCTTCTCGAGCATCGGTCTTGGGGCGTTACATTCTTGCTCCAACCGCCCAAACCAGCGCCAGAGGGACTGCCTGCTCCCGCCTCCCATGGCCGAGTGTGCTTCCGCACAGGCCGCACCACCCCACCCTATGCCATCGCTGGCCAGGCCATTCCTCTACTCACCACACCTCCTGTTATTTTTCAGCGACGGCATCCGAACCAGTAAACCCTCGTACTCACCATCGCGTGGGAAACCACTTCTGAGTCTTCCCCGGCTCCGTGTCGTTCCCCTCCTAGGCCTCGTCGTCGTCCACCGCCCTGGTGCTCTCGACGCGGCATGGTCAACGTGGTCAACGAACGACATCCATCGGAAGTGGATTGTACGTGGAGAGGCTGACAACTGGATCCATGGCCGCACACAAGGAAATGCCTCCTTATTACGCGCAAAATAATGATATCCACCTGACAGCTGGGACCCACCGGAAGGGCCTCTGTATTTTGCGAAAAAAATGTCCCCCCCCCCCCCGCCGTTGTTAGCTCGGACCCACCAACTATATCTTCGCATGCAAGGAAGTGCCTCCTTATTATGCCCAAACCAACGCCGGTTGTGCCGCCTGCTCCTGCCTCCCGTGGCCGACTGTGCTGCGCGGAGGCCTCACCGCCCCTACTACTCCCACCGCTGGCCAGGCCATCCCTCTGCTCACCCACACCCCCTGTTATTCTGCGGCGACGGCAGCCTCACACCGCAGCTGAACCAGTGAACCCTCGTAATCCTCTCCGCCTGGGCATCCACTGCCGTGTTTTCCCCGACTCCGCATCATCCCCTTCCTAGGCCTCACCATCGTCCACCGCCTTGGTGCTCTCGGCACGGCGTGGTCAATGTGGTTGATTGATTCTTAACAAATTAGTATTTTCAATTTGTGAGGGCCATTCTCTCTATATAAGAAATCGTTGATTAAGAATATATAGTGAATTCTTGGGCAACTGCGTAAATTTATGGAATCACTTACTTTACTATATGTTTTTTTGCATAGATTTTTTTTGCATAGAAACAAGAAGGGGAATATTGATATATATTAGAGTGTATTGATATATATTATGATCTGATGTGCTTTCTTGGTATCCTAAATATAAGATTAATACTTCAAGTTGTTGAGTTGAGAAAGAGATGGTTGAATCAAAAGAATTCCTTTTTTGAAGTTCAGTTTTTATCATAGGACAATATGAATAAGGAACAACTTCCATCGGTAGAGTATTATACGTGGAGAGGCTGACAGTTGGGTCCACGACCGCAGCAAGGAAGTGCAACCTTATTACGCGCAAAATAATGATTCCTCCACCTGACAGCAGGGACCCACTGGACGGGCCACCGTATTTCACAAAAAAAATGTTTCCGCCCTGACTGCTGGGACCCACCAGCTACATCTTCGCACGCAAGGAAGTGCCTCCTTATCCTCCCTGACAACCGGGACCCACCTGGTGAAAGCATACGTAGCGTTGTCATTCTGGTCGCAAACGTGTATGTACATACTGGTCGATCGGTCTATCTGCAGGCTACAGCAATGAACCGTGGCCGGGTAAGGAAGGGCTTATGTGGTAGTAGAGGTGCGGATGCAGCATGTACACGTACGTACAGCCAAGATGCAAGAAAGTAAATACGTCCACGTACGTACATACGGGCGGGGTCTCGAACGCCTACTCGCGCATACGTACGGCCAGGGCTCGTGTACATGGAGAGGCAGCAACGGCGTCCTATTCATCGGCAGCCAACCGGCTGGGTCGGTATGGAGAAACTGTGTTGTCGCGTTCATCGGGAGGCAACGGAATGCGTCGTGTTCATCGGGAGCCAACCGGTTTGGACGGAACAGTCGAAACAAGGCATAGCGTACTGTAGAAAGGAGGAAACGGCCCTGTGTTCGACCGCCTACGGTTGAAACGGGATCCTGTTCACCGGGAGGGGTGTGGCATACCGCAAAACGGAGGAAACAGACTTCTCTTCGACCTCCTACGGTTGAAACAGGGTCCTGTTGATCGGGAGGGGTGTGGCGTACCGCAAAACGGACTTCTCTTCAACCTCCTAAGGTCAAAACAGGGGTCATGTTCATCAGGAGGGGTGTGGCTACCGCAAAACATGACTCCACGGGCTACTGCTCATCTCCACTGTCAACCTCCTCCAGCCTCCACCTGCGACTGTTCATCCACGGCGTCTCCCTCCTGCCTCCACCAGCTACTGTTCAACCAGCCCTCTCCACGAGGTCTTGTTCAACCACCCCTCCACGGGCTACTGTTCATCTAGCCCTCCACTGGCTACTGTTCAACCAGCCCTCCACGGGGTCCTGTTCATCCACCCTCCATGGGGTCCTATTCATCCAACCCAACCGGCTCGATCGGGGTCCTGTTCATCCAGCGGCAACAGCCTCTACTACCACGGGATCCTGTTCATCCAACCCCCACTAGGAACTGTTCATCCAACCCCCCCCCCCAACAATGCTCATTGTTCATCAAGAGGCAGCAGGTTCGATCGGCTTCAGTTAGCAGCAAAAGCAAAGGAATCGCTCGATCGGGTTCAGTTAACAGCCAGATCGATCGATCGCTCGGGTTCAGTAATGCGTAGCCTACAGTGCAATCGCTCGGATTCAGTAGGCGAACGCCTCACTCAGGTTCAGTTAGACCCCAACGCCTCACACCCACACGCGTATGTGTACGAGACAAACGTGCATCTCTCGTCCCCGACCACCCACCGTAACCGGGAACTCCCAGATATTTTCCTCGCCCTCGCTTCTACCATGGTTTTTTCCGTCATGGACGGCCCAAGGAATGTCATGCAGCTGCCTCTCCAGCCCTCCCAGGACAAAAAGCCCATTTTCTATCATGATTTTTGTCATAGAAGCAGGAGCCCACCACATCTATGATGATACCAGGTTTTGTCACAATTATCGCCATAGAAGTGTCATAAGCATGATAGAAAACAATTCATTCGGCCCAAAATTTCACACATGCGTCTTTTTTTGTAGTGTGCCCCTTCGTATTCGGGCAATGATGGCTCTATGAGCGTGCGCCAACTTTTTTTCAGCTTGGGCAATTGTCGAGCAAACATGGGGAAGTGGAGGCGTCTGCGTCCCGTCATGCGCCACACGTCAGCCCTGGCCAGCTAGCGAACGGGGCCCGAGGCGTGTCGGCCTTCCCTCTTTGGCTTCGCCTGGAAGCCACCTCGAGCGCGCCTTGGGCCGGGGGCTACTGTCGGCGTTCTAGAATCGGGGGTACCCAGATCTGCCTGTCTGTGGCCCATCGTGTGGGCTCATCGATGACTCAGCACGGCCCAAGCTACAAGACCCTCAGGCAAGACCCTCGCGAGGGCCCCGGCCTTGCAAGGAGAACAATGCCAAAATCTCCAAAGGAGCGGCCCCCCGAGGCTGCCTCCCGAGCGGCGGAGAACTCTATGCAAGCCTCCCGCCTCATGAGGCTATGATGATGCGAGCCATGACGACCAAAGCCAGGCTGGCACCAGCGGGCACAGAGAGGATAGTTTCCTCCTTGGTGCTAAGGGAGCAAGGCCAGGCGCAGGTTCCCGAGGAAGGCCCGAAGGCTTTCCATTCTGGTGCAACGAGACCAAGACCACGAGCTCGATAGGACGGACATCATCGACGAGCGCACCGCTGCGTCATGTCGAGAAGCTTTGCAGGCAAAGACCACCTTTCGTCAGGATAAGATGTACTGCTTGTCCCCCTTCCAAAATTGGCCATTGTGGGATCTTTTCCCACCTAAGTTATGAGGGGAGAGGACCGAGGCCACTATAAATATAGGTTAGCCTCTACCATAGAGGGGAGGAGATCCATTCCGCCCCTACTACCCGAGCCCTCGAGAAGCCGCTCATCCACTGTATTAGTTCATCCTCAGCCTCCTCGTGAGGCCAATCCACCACAAAGCAGGACTAGGGTTTTACACTGCAAGGTAGCCCAAACCTGGGTAAACTCACGTGTTCATCTTCTTCCCCGCTCGCACGAACTCGACGAGGCTAGGCCGTAGAGGGGAGAGCTTGAGATCATAATATGTGGAGATCTTTGCACACGCCCCAGAGTTCGAAACTTCTTGGGTCCGCGGAGCCCTGAATCCGACAACGTCTAGCAATATCCAGTGCAGGTGGAATTTCCATCATCATCATGATCCTCGGCAATGAGATCCAATCCGGTGCCCTAAGCTTTGTTGTTAATGATTCGGCGTGGCTCTAGGAAGCCCTACTGGACGTGGAGTCACTGCCCGTCTGAGGCGCGACGCACTTCTGTGCATGATAACCCACAAGTACAGGGGATTGCAACAGTTTCCGAGGGTAGTATTTAACCCAAATTTATTGATTCGACACAAGGGGAGGCAAATAATATTTGCAAGTATTAGCAGTTGAGTTGTCAATTCAACCATGCCTGGAGAACTAAATATCTACAGCAAAGTGCTTAGTAGCATGGTAGTACGATAGTTTGATATTAGTAGTAACAGTAACAATACTAACAGTAACAGTAACTGTAGCAGTTTTCTAGTGATTGTAACACCAGTAACAACAAAAGTAACTTAGCAAAGATCAATATGCGAAAAGCATAGGCATTGGATCGGTGATGGATATTTGTGTTGAATGGCATTCATCATATAACAGTCACAACCTAGAGCAATACACAATAGCTCAAATTCAGCAATGTAATGTAGGGATGTATTTCGTATATAGTCATATGTGCTTACAATAAGAATTTGCATGACATCTATTATCCTACCCTCCCGTGACAGGGAGGTCCATAAGGAAATCTAAGGCGTATTAAGGCCTCCTTTTAATAGAGAACCAGAACAAAGCATTAACACATAGTGAATACATGAACGCCTTAAACTACGATAATCACCGGAAAGAATCCCAATTATTGTCACCTTGGGTATGCGGCTCATAACACGAAATTGGTGCGTATAACTTGCAAGATAGGATCAAGAGCTCAAATATATTCATAAAAAAAAGGGATCAGATCTGAAATCATGGCACTCGGTCCCTAGTGACAAGCATTAAGCATAGCAAAGTCATAGCAACATCAATCTCAGAACATAATGGATACTAGGGATCAAGCCCTAACAAATTGACTCGGTTACATGACAAATCTGATCCAACTCCATCACCATCTAGCAAACTACGAAGGAATTACTCACTCCCAGAGGTCAGCATCATGAAATTGGTGGTGAAGAAGGGTTGGTGATGATGATGGAAACAAATTTCCCTCTCCGGGGCCCCAAACAGAGTCCAGATCTGGCCTCCCGATGAAGAATAGGAGGTGGTAGTGGCTCTGTATCATAAAACGCGATGAAACTTCTTCTCTTTTTTTCTTGGGGAAAAGGAATTTATAGGCTTGACATTAGGTTCAGTGGAGCCACGTGGGCCCCATAAGGCAACTGGGCACACCCAAGGGGTGGTTGCGCCCTGTTGCCTTCTGGGAAATAGGTGGCCCCACTCTGGTGGGTCTTGGCTCTAGTATTTTTTATATATTCCATAAAAAATCTCCAAAAAGTTTCGTCCAATTTCCTAGAACTTTTATTTCTGCACAAAAAATAACACCATTGTAGTTCTGCTAAAAACAGTGTCAGTCGGGTTAGGTTCATTCAGATCATGCAAATTAAAGTCCAAAACAAGAGCAAAAGTGTTTGGAAAGTAGATACGACGGAGACGTATCAGCGCATCATCCTACGGAGGCCTTCTCCGACAGTCGTTGGTCCCGTACCGCGCGGCACCCCTACTTACTGTTGGTCGCCATCGCAAGCGCTCTGGGCGCTCGTGGCTCCAGTGTTGGTCAAGCACGTTGTGGCCCTTCAGGCGGCGGTTGTGCAAGTGGCGGTGCTCGAGCCCGACGAGCCTGTCGTCGATCTATTTCTCCACCCTACATGAGGAGTCTATGGACGAATCTGAGTGCAAGAGTAGTGAATCCACTACAAAAGTTCCTACGGCTGGCACAAAGTAGCACGATCCTCCCAGGTACACGGGTACTCGTGATGTCCTCGACGGTACTTCGCGTGGGCGTGCGAATGATGACCTCGAAGATGACCACTCTCCCGGCCACGAGCAGTGCATTCGCCAGCCCCTCACTCGGGAGTAGAGGGAAGAACTCGGTAGAGGAATGAGTAGGCTATGTGCACTCCCATCACGAGGATGACTCCCAAGGCTATGGCCTTAGAGTCGACACATTTGGCCACTCTGGCCGAGCACGACCACCTCGAGCGGCAGCAGAGAGAATTGGATGACCACGCCCGTCAGCAATCAAGCTCCTGTCGGAACCGGTGGTAGTTGTTTTAGGGCGACCAGCCCCAGAATTACAGAGTGCTCAATACTCCACTGCAGAACTTGGCAGCAGTGACCCGAATTGCCGACTCCATCTAGCCCTCCAGTTTGGTGGCTGGAGAAGGGATTCGACAGATCTGAGCCCTGTTGAAGATGGCCATGTCATAGAACAGAGCTGTGTCACGGTCTTGGGATCGCATCCATAGCGCATGAGCCCACGATGAGACAGTCCAGTCTGCCCATAGTCCGATCACATCTCATAGACGCAGGCCATTGTCCCCTCTGAGGGATGTGGCTCACCCCATAGTCAGAGAGCAGTATGGAGACCGGACACATGATCAGGTCACCCATCCCCGACGACGCGATGATTTTTGTCGCACTCGGACACCCCTCCGCGGGATGTCACATACGAGCGCCAGCCCTATGATGACAGGCGGCCTTACGAGGACGATCGTCTGCTGGGTGGTTACCATCTATGGGACCAAGAGGGTGCATGCTGCCGGGATCTACAGTTCAACGCAAGATCCATTCTTGCTCAGAGCCTAGTCGACAGGGGTCGAGCCAAGAGAGAAGTCCTTGACAAAGATATCCCGAGTGGGTCCACTTCCCTTGGGCCCGAGTGTTTCAGCATATATATCCATGCAGCATATATTCCAGCCGACTTCTAGTTGGCGACTAGAACCGGGAAATTCATTGGCTAGTCGAAGCTAGAGACTTGGTTGCAGGACTACCGAGTGGCCGTCCAGATTGGTGGTGGCAATGACAATGTGGCTATGAAGCATCTACCACCGATCATCGAATGGTCAGCTAGAGCCTGCCTCAACCAGCTTCCCCCACGGCAGCATCTATTGTTGGGATGACCTGGCCCGAGTATTTGTGGAAACATTTGAAGGCACATACAAGAGGTCGGGTGGATTGGCGGATTGCAACACTGCATGCAGAAAAATTACGAGACTCTCCAGGAGTACATCCAACATTGGACCACTCGGCACAACACGGTGGAAACGTCAGTGAGCACCAAGCCATTTGTCCCTTCAAGGCAGGCATCAAGTACCACAAGCTTATCTTGAAGTTCAGCCGAACTAACACTCCGACCCTGAGTCAAGTAATGGAGATAGCTAGTCGGTACACCAATGAAACATCTCCATCATATCTACTTTTCCAAACTCTTTTGCTCTTGTTTTGGACTCCAATTTGCATGATTTGAATGAAACTAACCCAGACTAACGTTGTTTTCAGCAGAACTACCATGGTGTTGTTTTTTTGTGCAGAAATATAAGTTCTCAGAATTGGATGAAATTTTTTGGAGATTTTTTATGGAATATATAAAAATAATGGAGCCAAGACCCACCATAGGGGGCACCTGTTTCCCACAAGACAACAGGTCGCGGCCACCCCCCTCGGACGCGCCCTGTTACCATGTGGGGCCCACGTGGCTCCGCTGACCCTAATCTTGGACCTATAAATTCCTTTTCCATGAGAAAAAAATAAGAGAAGAAGGTTCATCGTGTTTTATGGTACGGGGCCGCCACCACCTCCTATTCTTCATCGAGAGGGTTGATCTAGAGCCCATTCGGGGCTTTGGAGAGAGGAATTCATCACATCATCGTCGCCAACCCTTCTTCGTCGCCAATTTCATGATGCTCACCGCTGGGAGTGAGTAATTCCTTCATAGGCTTGCTGGACGATGATGGGGTTGGATAAGATTTGTCATGTAATCGAGTCAATTTGTTAGGGCTTGATCCCTAGTATCCACTATGTTGTCATAGCCCTAGCTCAGCCCCTGTTGTCTTTGCTTGATCTTCATGTCATCATGTTTAAATTCAAGTGAAATTTGAGTTGAGGAATTTTCAAAGCCTCAGAAACCTTTTAAAAATGATCAACATTAAAATCATTTCAATGAGTCCAAGAAAATGTTCCTGTTTCCCTCTGAAAATTATTGGCAAGAGGTAAAATTCAAGCCAATATTTTTGGAAGCTCAGAAATATTTGTTTTGGGCATTTGAGTTAATCTAATAATTATTTGCATTGGATTTATATTTGTTATATATTAAAAATAAGTCCAATAATTCTGGAACTTTTTATGTGGTTCTGGATATTTCATCTCTAACCCCATAATAATTTTCAGAAGCTACAAAATGGTTTGGTCTTTTAACTAAATCAAAACAGAATGACAAAAATAGAAAAACAAAAATAAAACAGAGGCATAAACTTACCTGACCGTACCTGAGGCCCAGTCCTGTAACTTACCCGGCCCAGGAGTGCAGCCGACCCCAGCCCAGCGCTGGCCACCGTCTTCAACCTCCTGCCAGTAGGCAGGAGGGCGTGTGCTCGCCGCGCGCCGGCACGCGCCGGCCACCTCCTGCCTCCCTGCATGTCTCCCATCGCCCTGAGGATGCCACGTGACCCCTTGGCGCCCTCTCACTCCCTCCCGTGTCTCTCCCTCGTCTGCCCCTCTCCCCCGAGCACCACCGAGCAGAGCTCGTCGCCACCGACACCGTTCGCCGCAGCCACCGACCCTCCCTCGCCCATTCGGTGTGTCCAAGAGCTCCAGGTCGTCTTCCTCATCCTCTCCACCAAGCCATGGAACGAAGGATGCACCACAACGTCGCCAGCATCGTCGTTTCCATCGCCGGCCACTGTGGATCCTCGCCGTCGATTCAGGAGCTACCGGGCGTCCCCGACCTCTCCCTCGCGCTCGTTGGACTCGCTGTGAGCCTCCGCACCGAACCTCCCTCTCCCTGATGTCGATTTCTTCCTCTAACCGCGGGCTCCGTCGAGCCTGAGAGCTCATCACCGCCGGCCACGAGGTCGTCGTGGCTAGAGCCCACACACGTCGCGTCCGAGCACGCTGTCGTCCTCAGCGCGTTCCCAGGAACCCAGAGCACCTAACCACTCTTCCTCCTGTGCACTGTAGCGCTCTGTCCATCTTCACCGAACTCCGGCCACCGCCGCGAGCTCCGTTCCGGCGAGATCCGATGCCCCCACAGCCACCCACTTGCTCCTCTGGATGCGGGCGAGCGAGGGTAACCCATTGGTGCCCTTGGCTTGACCCACTGCCACCTGTAGCGCCATCTCCGTCGTTGCCCGAGCTCCGGCCGCTGCAAAGCTCAACGTCGTCAATGTTGTAGACCACCCCAGCCACTGCTGCTTGCTTCGTTGGATGCGGATGAGCACTCGCTCCACGCAGAGCCCCTCCGCCACTCGTTTGGTCGCCGGAGGAGCAAACCCGACGCATCCGCCGTGGCCTGTGGTCGCCGACGATTAGCCGCTGGCTAACCACGCCATTAAGGCTTAATTACCTTGTTTAGTTAACCCCCAGACACTGACAGCCGGACCCCATAGGTTCAATTAACTGGCTAACCAAATTAGTTAGAGTTAATCTAATCTAGTGGACCCATGCATCAGCATTGACTTTGCTGACATGGCGTTGGACCGGACCCACCTGTCATTGACCGTGGACAGCATTGTGTCACTGACCAGTGGACCCCACTAGTCAGGTTTGACCAGGATCCGTCTAGTTGACATGCTGACATCACCTTGACGTAGTGCTGACGCAGTAAAGCTTTTTCTGGAATTAAAATAAATCAGAAAATAATTAGAAATTCCAGAAAATGCTATAAACTTCTAAAAATCATAGAAAATCAACCGTAACTCCAAATGAAATAAATTATATATGAAAAATAATCAGAAAAATCCAATATATCCATTTATGCTACTTTCATGCATGAAAAACCAACTTATACCTGCTGTATAAGTGAAAACGTTCAAATGGCATTTTAAATGCTCAAACAAGAGTTTGCATTTGAACCTTTGGTTCAAATGGACTCCCTTGCACTTGTTACTAGCTGCATTAGCTCAATTCACAGCATATTGCCATGTCACATTCATGCATCATATTGTTGCATTGCATTGATTGTGTTTCCCTCTATTGCCGGTGTTTGTCCCCTCTCAGTAGACGACGTTCTGACGATTTGATTGTTGACACTGATGAAGACCCAATGCTATCTTCAGAAGTGCCAGGCAAGCAATACCCCCTTATTCATTCCGATACAATCCCACTCTCTCGCTCCTTCTCTCTTTTACTGCATTAGGACAACAGCGATTCAACTGTTACATGCTGCGGTAGTTGAACCCCTTTCCTCTGCATGACCTGTCATTGCCACAGTAAATAGATGAAACCCACTAGCATTAGTAGGAGTTGTTTGAGCCCTGATGTGCCTACTCATTCATGTTTGTTTGTCATGCCTGCTACTGCTTAGAGTTGAGTCAGGTCTGATTCATCGGGGATGAACTATAATGGTGATGAACATGTCCTACTGTGTGTGAGCTAAGTGTGTAAACACGATTTGGTAAAGGTAGCGGTCAGAGGCCATGTAGGAGTACATGGTGGGTTGTCTCATTGCAGCCGTCCTTAGGAACTGAGTTCTGTGTTTGTGATCCATGAACAGTTACTCCCACACATTGGGTTCCGGTAACTCGACCCCTCTCGACTTATTGATCAACACAATCTCTGTCCAGGAGTTGCAACTAGTTTCTGGTGTTTGTAGGTAGTGTTAGTAGTCTACCAAGTGGCACCCGGTACAGGTCGGCTTGGGACAGACTAGGCACAGTGTCCCGGTGTACCAAGTGGCACCCGGATGGTGGGCTTGGGAACCCTGTACACATCGTTTGGGGCCGTGAGCGACACCCCGGCCGGATCTCCTTGCGGATGGAACCCGAATAGGTGATAAACCTGGACTAGAGACTTGTTGGTTAGTCAGGTCGTGGCCGACTCCCTCACCAGGCTTCCGCTTGAAGGTTGTCGAGATACGCGACGTGTACATGGTGGTAAGTGGCGAGAGCATGTGTGAAGAAGTACACCCCTGCAGGGTTATCATTATCTATTCGAATAGCCGGATTCCTCGGATATGGAAACTTGGACCCCTTGCATAGTTCATAGACAAGTGAAAGTGGATACTCTAAAATGCGCCAGATAAGCGTGAGTGCTATGGATGGCCTTCTCGTAGGGAGACGGGAGCGGATCCATAGTGGTGTATTGATATGGTGAATATGTGGACTCGTGTGCGCCACCCTAAAAGAGTTACTCGCAGTCGTGGTATAGGATAGCCACTGAGTCAAAGCTGGCTTGCTGCAGTCAAACTCCACCACCCCTTTATTGATACCGATGCATATGTAGCTAGTTCTGATGTAAGTCTTGTTGGGTACATTTGTACTCACGTTTGCTTATTTTATGTTTTTGCAGAGAGATTTCAGTCTCGCTAGTAGTTCCGCGTGGACTTCGACGTTTAGCTTGTTACCTCAGCTACGATCTTGTACCCTTGGGAGGGTCTTGTAGATAGTCAGGCTCCTCAGCCTTCTTCATTTTTAGTTGTCTGTACTCAGACAAGTTAAGCTTCCGTATGTGCTTTGACTTGTGTGCTCTGAATGTTGGGTCATGAGACCCATGTTTGTAATATCTCGCTCCTCGGAGCCTAATGAATAAATACTTGAGTCGTAGAGTTATGTTGTGATGCCATGTTGTATTTACACATATCGAGCATATTGTGTGTATGATTGAAATGCTTGGTATGTGTGGGATCCGACAACCTAGTTGTTTATCCTTGGTAGCCACTCTTATGGGGAAATGTAGTCTTGTGCTTCCATGAGCCATAGTAGTCCGCTACAGCCCGGTTCACCGTAGTCCTGCTAGCCCAGCACTACTGCTCCGGAGCACTTGACTGGCCGGCATGTGATTCACTTCGTTCCTGTGTCTGTCCCTTCGGGGAAATTTCACGCGGTGACATCCGGAGTCCTGCCTAGCCTGCTACAGCCCGGGTTCCCAGAGTCCTGTTAGCCCAGTTCTACAGCCTGGATTCACACACTGCTGACCGACATGCTCGATGTTGATTCATGTATGCCTATCCCCGTAAGTTAGTGCCACTTTGGGTTCACGACTAGTCTTGTCGGCCCGGGTTCTCTGTCATATGGATGCTAGCGACACTACCATATACATGAGCCAAAAGGCGCAAACGGTCCCGGGCCATGGTAAGGCGACACCCGTGGGAATACCATGCGTGAGGCTGCAAAGTGATATGAGGTGTTACAGGCTAGATCGGTGTGACTTAGAATCGGGGTCCTGACATATGTTCTGAGATTGATGTTGCTATGACCTTGCTGCTTAATGCTTGTCACTAGAGCCCAAGTGCCATGATTTCATATATGAACCCTCTATGATTTCATGAATATATTTGAGTTCTTCATCCTATCTGCTAGTTATATGCACCAGGCAGTCAAAAGAAAGAGAGAAAGGGGCGTAGATCCCAAAGTGACAATAGTTGGGACACTCTCCGAAGATGACTGTAACTCGAGGAGTTCATGTATTCACCATGTGGTAATGCTTTGTTCTGGTTCTCTATTAAAAGGAGACCTTAATATCCCTTAGTTTCCCTATGGACCCCGCTACCATGGGAGGGTAGGACAAAAGATGTCATGCAAGTTATTATTATAAGCAGGTATGACTATATATGGAATACATGCCTACATTACATTGATGAATTGGAGCTATTGTGTATCGCTCTAGGTTATAACTCTTACATGATGAATATCATCCAACACAAGTATCCATCACTGATCCAATGCCTATGCTTTTTTACATATTGATCTTTGCTAAGTTACTTTTGTTGTTGTTGCTGTTACAATCACTACAAAACTGCTACTGTTAGTGTTACTACTGTTATCAAACTACCATACTACTGTGCTACTACATTGTTGTAGATATTTAGTTCTCCAGGTATGGTTGAATTGACAACTCAACTGCTAATACTTGCAAATGTTCTTTAGCTCCCCTTGTGTCGGATCAATAAATTCGGGTGAAATAATACACTCGGAGACTATCGCGATACCCTATACTTGTGGGTCATTGCTACCTCTTGAGCTTGCATTGGTTTTTCCCTTGAAGAGGAAAGGGTGATGTAGCAAAGTAGAGTAAGTATTTCCCTCATCTTTTGAGAACCAAGGTATCAATCCAGTAGGAGACAACGTGCAAGCCACCGAATACCTGCACAAACAAACACCAACTTGCACCCAATGCGACAAATGGGTTGTCAATCCCTTCAAGGTTATTTGCAAAGTGAGATCTGATACAGATGGATAAACGGTAAAGTAATATTTTTGGTTTATGGAACGAAAAGTAAAATATTGCAAATGAAGTAAATAGGAAACTAAAATTGTAGATCGAAAACTTATATGATGGAAAGTAGACCCGGGGGCCATAGGTTTCACTAGAGGCTTCTCTCAAGATAGAAATTATTACGGTGGGTGAACAAATTACTGTCGAGCAATTGATAGAAAAGCGCAAAGTTATCATGATATCTAAGGCAATGATCATGAATATAGGCATCACGTCCGTATCAAGTAGACCGACTCCTGCCTACATCTACTACTATTACTCCACACATCGACCGACTCATGCCTGCATCTAGAGTATTAAGTTCATAAGAACAGAGTAACGCATTAAGTAAGATGGCATGATGTAGCGGGATAAACTCAAGCAATATGATGAAAACCCCATCTTGTTATCCTTGATGGAAACAATACAATACGTGTCGGTTCCCCTTCTGTCACTAGGATCGAGCACCGCAAGATTGAACCCAAAGCTAAGCACTTCTCTCATTGCAAGAAAAACCAATCTAGTTGGCCAAACCAAATCGATAGTTCAAAGAGACTTGCAAAGATGTCAAATCATGCATATAAGAATTCAGAGGAGATTCAAATAATATTCATAGATAACTGATCATAAATCCACAATTCATCGGATCTCGGCAAACACACCGCAAAAGAGTATTACATCGAATAGATCTCCAAGAACATCGAGGAGAACATGGTATTGAGAATCAAAGAGAGAGAAGAAGCCATCTAGCTACTAGCTATGGACCCATAGGTCTGTGGTAAACTACTCACGCTTCATCGGAGAGGCAATGGTGTTGATGTAGAAGCCCTCCATGATCGAATCCCCCTCCGGCAGGACGTCGAAAAAGGCCCCTAGATGGGATCTCACGGGTACAGAAGCTTGTGGCAGTGCAAAAGTGGTTTCGTGGCTCCTGTGGTTGGTTCTGGGATATTTGAGAATATATAGGTGGAAGAAATAGGTCGGTGGAGTCACGAGGGGCCAACAAGGGTGGGGGCGCGCCCTACCCCCTGGGTGTGCCTCCCGACCTTGTGGCCGCCTCGTGGCTTTCCTGACGTGCACTCCAAGCCCTCTGGATGTCTTCTGGTACAAGAAAAATCATCATGAAAGTTTCATTTCATTTGGTATTCCTTTTCTACGGAACTCTAAAACAAGGGAAAAACAGGAACTGGCACTGGGCTCTAGGTTAATAGGTTAGTCCCAAAAATCATATAAAATAGCATATTAATGCATATAAAACATCCAAAATAGATAATATAATAGCATGGAACAATCAAAAATTGTAGATACGTTGGAGCGTATTAGTTATCAACCAACGGCGAAGAGGAAGACCGACTGAGAAGTGGCAAAGGGTGGACGGGCAAGCCCAACCAGCATGGCAACAATTCTAGCCGGAAGCAGAAGCTAAAGGCCGATGCGGCCGACAACACTGAAGTAGCGGCCCTAGCCATGCAAGGAAAAGGAAAAGGCCAACTGAAGCAGAAGAAAGAGGGGGCTGCCAAGAAGAAGAATATTCCAGGAGGTGATATTCTTGATCAGCCCTATCAGGTCCACACCATGAGGGATGAAGATGACAGTCTTATTTTGCCGAAGCATACCACTTGGGAGTGCGGACTGCTTACACAGACCATGCAGGAAGAACCTTCAGAGGATAAAGATTAGGGACGATGAGGACGGGGGGAAGAAGCCTGCTTCAACCTACCCCAACATTCAGAAAGTTCTTATGATATTTGAAGACATCGAGTGCAAGAGAAAGATGAAGGTAATCAGCCAGGAGGTGAGTCTGGCGATGTCGACTGTCACCAAATACCTCCACTAGGCTCAAACGCTCATTACCTTTGATGAGTCGGATCACCCAGCCTCCATACCGACCCCCGGGCCGCAGACACTGGTGGTCGATAGGGTTGTTGGAGGCATCCAACTGAGCAAGGTCATTATGGATGGAGGCAATGGATTAAACATTATCTATGTCGAAACCTTGAAGGCAATTGTGATAGCCTGGCTTATTAGGGATGATAGACTACTCATATCAATAAGGAATTCCTTCTTTTCCGGGAGCCCATTCGGACAGAACTCCAAAGTTAAGCATGCTCAGCTTGGAGTAGTTTCAGGATGGGTGACCAACTGGGAAGTTGCTCCCGGGTGCGCACGAGTGTGGACAAAGTGTGTAGAAAAGACTAGTATTGATCTGTGGGGCCACCGGCGGGTGTGTCTGGGGCGATACAAGTTAGTATCAGAGCCGACCGTCGCAATTACATGGATGTTTGCGGATAAGTGCGTGGTCATTGTGTGCATGATGTTTGTGACCCGTCATGGCACACGGCATGGCACATGTGCCGGACTGGTGTGCATGACGTTTGTGACCCGTTGTGGTTACACGGATGTTTGGGGATAGGTGCGCGGTCATGGTGTGCATGACGTTTGTGACTCGTCGTGGCACACGGCATGGCACATGTGTCGGACTGGTGTGCATGACGTTTGTGACCCGTCGTGGTTACACGGATGTTTGCCAACAGGGAACGTTCATGTGGCCCGACGAGGACGTGGGTTCCTCTGAGTGGGGTGTATGTGATAGCCTGGCCTATTAGGGATGATAGACTACTCATATCAATAAGAAATTCCTTCTTTTTCGGGAGCCCATTTGGACAAAACTCCAAAGTTAAGCATGCTCATCTTGGAGTAGTTTCAGGATGGGTGACCGACCGGGAAGTTGCTCCCGGGTGCACACGAGTGAGGACAAAGTGCGCAGAAAAGACTAGTATTGATCTGTAGGGCTAGTCTAGATCCTGCCAGGAGTAATGGCCACCAGCGGGTGTGTCCGGGGTGTTACAACAATGGGCATTCCAATGTCCAAACTGAGCAAAAGCAACATGCAATTCCATGGGGTGATCCCCTGGAAGAAGGTTATATCACTCGGATAGATCCTCTTGGATGTCATGTTTGGCGATGAGAAGAATTTTAGAAAGAAGAAGCTGACCTTCGAGGTGGTGGATTTCCAGAATGCCTATCATGCCATGATAGAGGCAAAGGTGTCCCATCTTTCGATGAGATGGTGGCTATCTTTTTGGAGAAATTCGACTTTGACGATCCGACAACGAACGTGCGAGGACGTTGTGCCTTAGCAATCGCTAAACCAACTCCGAGAGGTTATTGACCACGCCAGAGCATGATCAACCTGACCACGAAGGTATGTTTCCTGCAGGCAAACAAAGAACAAGCAAGAAACTGAGATTGCAATCTGGATATTGCGAATATAAGAGGAAAGCTTTATTGATCAAGGTGGGGTTCTGTGACGCCTTTGTCTGGTCGTTGAACACAAACGAAGTACGCGAAGTTGCAGCTATGGTGAACTTTAATCTAAACAAAACCCAAAGTCTAAACGACGCCCTAAGGGATGTATATATGGAGGAAGAGGGGGGGGATTTCGTGACCCTTGGAGGAGGGGTCCGAAACCAACCCTAACTCTTGTTTCCCCACACATACGGACTCTAAAAACAGCCTATACTTAAGTATTTCGAAAATACATGGGCCTGGCCCAATAATAAGGTGACGCAGCACCTAGAATAGCCTCTGGACAAAATTTATGAAGTGGCATCTTGTATATTTCGTCCAAGGCTTCATGCACTCCTTATGGTGGCTTCAAAGTTCTAAAATCATCACGTGTAACTCCGTTCTTGATCCCCTTGCGCATGCCATCATCTCCATGCTTGGTCTTGCTCAAGTGTTCATCCTTCTTATCCATGCCAAGCCCTTCATTTGCAAGCAAAACAAATGTATCCAATTTAGGCAGCATCATATTCTCATGAACATTAGAATCATTACCAAGAAACGAAAGTACCTGATAATTTAATTGGCGTGCGCGAGCTCTAGTAATTGGTCCAGTATGTATAGCAGCAGGGGCTGTGGGTGTAACAATGGTATTGATGTCCTCATCACGCCATCTTAGGTAGGCCTACCTATGCATGATTCATGGCTAGACCATGTTATGTGTATCTCAAACTCAAGATGCCTGGTCTGAATGGCATGATCATTGTCACAGGAAACAAGAAGAATGCAAAAGAGTGCTTACAGCAGGGCTCGGTCATTGCTGATGAGTAGAGAGCTGTAGCTGAACCGGAAGAGTACAAGAAAGTGTTGACCCAAGTGAGCTGCTGAAGTCAAAGAAGCCGGCAGTTGATTCTGCGTCCTAGTTGGCTGGCGAGACCAAGCAGGTTCATATCCACCCAGAGGATCCAAATGCACAACCCACCAACATTTCCACGACACTGGACATCAAATAGGAAAGCGAGCTCATCCAGTCCCTTCGTAAGAACTGGGACATCTTCGCATGGAAGCCGTCTGACATGCCTTGGTGTTCCCAAGGAGCTAGTTGAGCACCAACTCTGTGTTGATCCTAAGATGAAACCAATGAAGGAGCACCTCCGACACTATTCCACGGAGAAGTACAAGGCGATTGGCAGGGAAATTGCATGGTCCTAGCAGCCGAATTCATCCGTGAAGTGTACCACTCCGAGTGGCTCGCCAACGTCATCATGGTGCCAAAGAAGAATAATTCTCTTAGAATGTGCATAGATTTCAAGCACATCAATCGGGCCTGCCCCAAGGTTCATTTTCCTCTCCCGTCGCATAGATCAGATAGTAGACTCCACTATAGAGTGTGAGCGTTTGTGTTTTTTGGACACGTACTCCAGGTACCACTAGATCCGAATGTATGGTACTGATGAAATAAAAATAGCTTTCATCACCCCTTTCGGGTGTTTTTGCTATATAGTGATGCCATTCAGACTCAAAACTGTTGAGGTGGCTTTCCAACGCATGATTCAAAAATGCTTGCAAAAGCAAATCAGTTGGAATGTGGAGGCATGCATGGACGACATCGTGGTCAAGTATAGGAAAGGTTTAGACCTCCTAACTGACCTTGCTGAAACCTTCGTGAACCTGCACAGATACAAAATCATGCTCAATCCGTCCAAGTCCACTTTGGGGGTTCTAGCCATCAAGCTACTCGATTTCCTTGTTTCCGAACATGGAATCGATGCTAACCCCGAGAAGGTCGATGCTATAGTCTGAATGAAGCAGCCAGAATGTCTCTGTGACGTCTAGAGACTCTGGGGTTGCCTTGCAGCCCTGAGCAGATTCATTTCATGACTTGGTGAGAACGCCCTGCCGCTTTACTGACTCATGAAGAAATACGACAAGTTTGAGTGCACGAGTAAAGCTCAAACAACATTGGATGAGACTCTGGGGTTGCCTTGCAGCCCTGCGCAGATTCATTTCATGACTTGGTGAGAATGCCCTGCCGCTTTACTGACTCATGAAGAAATCCGACAAGTTTGAGTGCACGAGTGAAGCTCAACCTACATTCGACGAGCTCAAAGCCTTGCTTTCCACCCAGCTCGTGCTTGCTGCTCGAAACATTCGGGAGCCATTGCTCCTTTATATTGCAGCTACAAGGAAAGTGGTCAGTACTGTGCTCATGGTTGAGCGTGAAGAACAAGGCAAACCACTAAAATTCTAGAGGCCAGTGTACTACATCTCAGAGGTCTTGACCCCTCCGAAGCAAAAAAAACCCACACTACCAGAAGTTGGTGTACGAGATTTACCTGATTGCAAGGGAAATGCTAAAAATCAGAACCACCTCATTTTTTATTTAGATCCAAACGCATTCTCCAATGTTTGGTCCCCATCACATGGCTTCATATTTTTTTCACCCACAACGCATGATCCACTTCTCCCGTTGGCCTCCTTTTCTCGGATCGCTCGATCAGTTTCCCACTAGCATCCTTTTTTGGATCGCTCAATCAGTTTCCCGCTGGTCTCCTTTTTTGGATCTATCGATCAGTTTCCCGCTTGCCTCCTTTTTGGATCAATTGATAAGGGTTTTTTTCAATTGATCAGTTTTTTCTCCCATAGAGATTGGATGTCTTAATCTTGCTGGAGCGCTAAATTCACTAAAAAGAGCATAAGTGGGATTAGATCTCATGATCACATGAAACAAGGTGCACTGTTGTGACCAAGTGATTAAAGTACTTCCTGTGCCAAATTAGCAATTAAAATCTTTTTGTGCATTCAAAAACACATTGAACCAAAAATATTGCATATTTTCCTAGAATTTTTTATCCCTACTCGATTGTTATTGGTTGAAGCTTTGCCTTACTAACCAGCTCTCCATTTGGTCTGTTCTTGTCGAACTAGGAGCTTTGCCTCACTAACCAGCTCTCTTTTCAATTTGTTATTCTCAAACTAGAAGGAAATCATGTTATTTGTTAAACAACAAAAGTAATTGGCAAACACTCTAATTTTGGGACACATCTGAATGATTTAGTTGTTGTACAATCCAAGAAAAAAGTAACTATTGCAAACACACCGGGAAAAAATATTGTCGTGACAAATATATAAACACCGCGGTAACTTTTTGATCCGGAGGAAAAAAGTTGCTGAAAAAGATACCTCCGGACAGGTTGGAAAAAGCGGTAGGCGTAAGCGAGGCGGTTGTCCTTCGCCTAGTGCCTAGGTGGTGCTTAAACGCCCTAGGCGTAGCCTAGGCGATTATATAGTTTTTACTATTAGGGTGTATATGTGGTTATTATATGTGTATTCTATTAATTTAGGGCATATAAGTACGTTAACGATCAGCTACTATGATTGGAATATGGCCCTTATGGCATATCAGTGCGATATGGCATGATTTCTCGCTTGGGTAGACAATTTCTTACTTGCTCTTCCTAGACTTCTGCTTATGCCCTAGGTGAGGCGTTGGGCCATTGCCTAGCGCCTAGGCGTGCCTAAGCGCCTCCTAGGCACTGCCTTTTCCAACAGAGCCTCCGGTATCTTATGTGTAATATCATGGTAATATATGCAACACATACCTGATAATCTATGTACAAACACCGTGGTAACATTTAGACCCTAGGGAGGGAGTTACTAAAAAAACATACCCTGGTAACTTAACTGTAAATAGCATGGTAATATACGCACAACATACCTGATAACCTATTTACAAACACCGCAGTAACTTTCTAGCCATGGAAAAAAATTGTTGAACCTTATGTGTAAATTGCAAAATAACGTACACGTCGCAAGCGTGGTAACTTGTGTACAAACACTACGGTAAATTTTGACCTCAGAAAAAAGTTGTTGAAAAATATACACTCAATAACTTCTGTGTAAATAGCATGGTAATATATGCACCGAATGTCTAATAACTTAGGTACAAACATGGTGGTAACTTTACGGAAATAGCATGGTAATATATGCACCATAGACATGATAACTCTGTACAAACACCATGGTAATTTTTTAACACAAGGGGTGCGGGAATTGTTCAAAACATGTTGGAAGCCCCGATAAGTTATATGTAAATAGCATGATAATAAACGAACCGCATACCTGACTTAAGCACAAACATAGAAGATCATGATAACTTTTGATTGGGGCAAAAACATTGTTCAAAGCATACACATGGTTAATTTCGTATAAATAGCATGGTAACATACGCACCATAGACTTGACAACTCACATACAAACAATGTGGGAACTTTGATCCCGGGGGAGTGTCGGCGTTCTGGGAACGGGGGTACCCAGACTTGCCTGCCTGCGGCCCATAGCGTGGCTCCATCGACAGCCTGGTATGGCCCACCTTCGGCATCAACAACTCAAGAACCTCGCGAGGGGCCAAGCCTAGCGAGGAGGACGACACCAAGACCTCCATGAGGAGCGGCGTCCTCGGGCTGGCTCCTGAGGAGCGGAGATTTCTATGCAAGCCTCACCTCGCGAGGTTCGAATAACGTGAGCCATGATGACCAAGGCCAGGCGGGCGCCAACGGGCGCAGTGCACCAGTTTCCTCTTTGGTGCTAAGGAGGCAAGCGCAGGTGCGAGGTCTCAAGGAATCTGCCAAAGGTTTCCATTTCCATGCAACAAGACCAAGACCGCCAGGACAGCAGGACAGAGGTCATCACCGAGCCCACCGTGGCGTCATGATCAGAGGCTTTTGCATGCGAAGACTACTTTTGTTAGGATAGCATGTACTAGTTGTCCCCCTTCGAATTTGGCCGTTGTGGGATCCCTTCCTTCCTTCATTTGGGATTTCTTCGAGCATATGAGGAGGCAGTTTGGGCAGCCGGCGGCGACAACAAGGTCATGGCCAACTAGCTTCCCATGGCCCTCACAGGCATGCTACGCGCCTGGCTGCTTAGCCTGCCAGGGTCTTCGATGGCCTCCTGGGAGGAGCTGCGCGGACTCTTCATCGTGCGCTTCACGACACTGGCACCCCATGCCGTCGCAGCCCTCCTCGGTGGTTCGTAGGCGCCGGCCTCAGACTGACACGTCAAGCAGTTCTTCCGCTGGGTGGGTGCCGCCCACGCGTAGCGGGGAGCTCCTCTGGGCTGGGCAGCGCCTAAGGCCGACCTCACCTTAGACTCAAGGGACCACCACGGGAGCGGGCGCGCTCCTGTTGCTCTGCACCCCCACCATCTAGAATGTGGCGGTCACCAAGACCCTCATCGATGGTGGAGTCAGCCTCAATGTGCTCTCTATGGAAGCATTTGGCTTGCTTCACGTGCCCCATTGCCGGCTCCACCCCACCAAGCCTTTCTCCGGAGTTGTCGACGGCTCCACCTGCCCCCTGGGGTAGATCTGCCTCCCCGTCAGCTTTGGCACCTGCGACAACTACCGCACCGAGCTTATTGACTTCGACATCGCCCGCATCAGCCTCCTGTACAACGCCATCCTCGGGTACCCAGCCTTGGCCAAGTTCATGGCAGCAACTCACCTTGCCTACAATCTCATGAAGATGTCGGGAAGCAGTGGTGTCCTCACTGTGGCCGGGCCACCAAGAAATCCTTGCTGGCCCTCAAGCTCGCCTTATGGGCCGCGGTGGCTGCACGTTCAAGTGAGGAAGGAGCCCCGGGGGCTGCGCCAGCAAAGAAGAAGCAGTTGTTCTCTCAAGATCATGCCGAGATGAAGCAGGTGCTGGTTAACGAAGATGGGGCATCGGGCGCCACCTTCACCATAGGCGCCGGCCTCCCTCCAGATCAAGAAGAGGCGTTGGTCAACTTCTTGCGCATGAACAATGATGTATTCGGATGGGAGCCCAAGGACCTGGTTGGAATCCCAAGGGGAATAATCAAGCATCACCTGAGGGTGTGCCATAACATGCGCCCAGTGAAGCAGAAGGCGCGGCGGCAGTCCACAGAGAAGCAGTCGTTCATCGTCCAAGAGACTCGCAAGCTGCAAGAGGCTGGCATCATTCGAGAGGTGCGGTACCCGGAATGGCTGGCGAACCTGGTTATTGTCCCCAATAAAGGCGGGAAGGAGCGCATGTGCGTCAATTTTACCAACCCCAACAAGTCTTGCCCAGAAGACCCCTTCCCGCTCCCACGCATCGACCAGATCATCGACTCCACCGCCGAGTGCGACTTGCTGTGTTTTCTGGACGCCTCCTCGGGCTACCACCAAATCAAGATGGCGGTCTAGGATGTTGAGAAGACGGCTTTCCTGACCCCTTGCAGGGTGTATTGCTACACCTGCATGCTGTTTGGGCTGCGCAACGTAGGAGCAACCTTCCAACGGTTGATGCACATCGCCCTAGGTCAGCAGCTCGGGAGGAACGCTGAGGCCTCTGTCGATGACATAGTGGTGAAGTCTCGGGAGGCAAGGACCCTTATTGAAGACCTGGAGGAGACATTTGCCAGCCTACGCGAGGTAGATCTACGACTCAATCCAGAGAAGTGTGTGTTAGGTGTCCTCTCCGGCAAGCTGCTAGGCTTCCTGGTATCGCACAGGGGGATCGAGGCCAACCCTGAGAAGGTCAAGGCAATAGAGAGGATGAGCCCGCCACAAACCCTCAAAGAGATGCAGAAGCTAGCGGGCTATGTGACCTCGCTGGGGCGCTTCATCTCTAAGCTGGGAGAACGCGCCCTCCCATTCTTCAAGTTAATGAAAAAAAGGACCGTTCGAGTGGACTCCGGAGGCTGATGCGGCATTCCAAGACCTCAAGAGGTACCTCACCAGCCCACCAGTGATGGTAGCCCTGCATCCCCTTGAGCCATTGGTGCTCTACCTGGCCACCACGCCCCACTCTGCCAGCGCAGCAGTGCTGGCAGTCCGGGAGGAGCGCCTGACCAAGGGCTCACAAAGCGGCACTTCACACCTGGTCGAGACGTCGTGGCCTTAGGACGGCGCTCCTGAGGCCTCGACTACCCCAACAAGTGACCCAACTCCTCAGGGCAGCACTCCTGAGGCCCCAACTACCCCAACAAGTGACCCAGCTCCTCAGGGCGGCGCTCCTGAGGCCCCGGCTACCCCAACGAATGACCAAGTGATACGTCTCCAACGTATCTATAATTTTTGATTGTTCCATGCTATTATATTATCAACCTTGGATGTTTTATATGCATTTATATGCTATTTTATATGATTTTTGGGACTAACCTATTAACCCAGAGCCCAGTGCCAGTTTTTGTTTTTTTCCTTGTTTTAGAATATCGCAGAAAAGGAAAATCAAACGGAGTCCAATTGACCTGAAACTTCACGGAACTTATTTTTGGATCAGAAGAAGCCCAGAAGACTTAGAGTCCACGTAAGGGAAGCTTCAAGGAGGCCACGAGGTAGGGGGCACGCCCACACCCCTGGGCGCGCCCTCCACCCTCGTGGGCCCCTCGTGGCTCCCCTGGCATACTTTTTCTGCCTATATATCTCCATATACCCTAAAAACATCGGGGAGCACAATAGATCGGGAGTTCCGCCACCAGAAGCCTCCGTAGCCACCGAAAACCAATCTAGACCCGTTCTGGCACCCTGCCGGAGGGGGATCCCTCTCCGGTGGCCATCTTCATCATCCCGGTGCTCTCCATGACGAGGAGGGAGTAGTTCTCCCTCGGGGCTGAGGGTATGTACCAGTAGCTATGTGTTTGATCTCTCTCTCTCTCGTGTTCTTCAGGTGATACGATCTTGATGTATCGCGAGCTTTGCTATTATTTTTGGATCCTATGGTGTTTCTTCCCCCCCCCCTCTACTCTCTTGTAATGGATTGAGTTTCCCCTTTGAAGTTATCTTATCGGATTGAGTCTTTAAAGATTTGAGAACACTTGATGTATGTTTTGGTGATCAACTTGCGGGTTCCGCCCATGAACCTATGCATAGGGGTTGGCACACGTTTTCGTCGTGATTCTCCGGTAGAAACTTTGGGGCACTCTTTGAGGTTCTATGTGTTGGTTGAATAGATGAATCTGAGATTGTGTGATGCATATCGTATAATCATACCCACGGATACTTGAGGTGACATTGGAGTATCTAGGTGACATTAGGGTTTTCGTTGATTTGTGTCTTAAGGTGTTATTCTAGTACGAACTCTAGGGCTGTTTGTGACACTTATAGGAATTGGAAAGAATAACTTTGAGGTGGTTTTGTACCCTACCATAATCTCTTCGTTCGTTCTCCACTATTAGTGACTTTGGGGTGACTCTTTGTTGCATGTTGAGGGATATTTATATGATCCAATTATGTTATTATTGTTGAGAGGACTTGCACTAGTGAAAGTATGAACCCTAGGCCTTGTTTCGACACATTGCAATACCGTTTGTGCTCACTTTTATCATTAGTTACCTTGATCTTTTTATATTTTCAGATTACCAAAACCTTTATCTACCATCCATACACCACTTGTATCACCATCTCTTCGCCGAACTAGTGCACATATACAATTTACCATTGTATTGGGTGTGTGGGGACACAAGAGACTCTTTGTTATTTGGTTGCAGGGTTGCTTGAGAGAGACCATCTTCATCCTACACCTCCTATGGATTGATAAACCTTAGGTCATCCACTTGAGGGAAATTTGCTAATGTCCTACAAACCTCTGCACTTGGAGGCCCAACAACGTCTACAAGAAGAAGGTTGTGTAGTAGACATCAAGCTCTTTTCTGGCGCCGTTGCCGGGGAGGTTAGTGCTTGAAGGTATATCTTTAGATCTTGCAATTGAATCTTTTTGTTTCTTGTTTTAGCACTAGTTTAGTTTATAAAAGAAAACTATAAAAAATGGAATTTATTTTACCTCATACGCTTCATCTTTTTAATATATTTCGTGAGTATGATGGAAAGGAGAATTGTGCTCAAATACTAGAAGAAGAATTACATAGAATGTTTGGCACTAAATATTTGAATGATGAGCATGATTGCAATGTTGTTAGTATGAATTCCTTGAATATCTATGATGCTAATGATATGCAAAGCCACAAGCTTGGGTAAGCTATGTTTGATGAAGATGATATTTTTTGTCCCCCAAGCTTTGATGAGCAAATTTACTAAGATGAAAGCATGCCTCCTATCTATGATGATTATTCTGATGACACGTATGCTTTAAAGAATAATGATAACCATGAAACTTGTCATCTTGATCTTAATTTCAATCACATGATAGTTATTTTGTTGAGTTTGCTCCCACTATTATTCATGAGAATAAATGTGCTTATGTGGAGAGTAATAAAAATTATATGGTTGTAGATCATGAAAAGAATGCTTTAGATGATGGTTATATTGTTGAATGCCTTCATGATGCTACTGAAAATTATTATGAGGGAGGAACGTATGCTTGTAGGAATTGCAATAATATCAAGTTTACTCTCTATGTGCTTAAAGTTTTGAAGTTATGCTTGTTTTACCTTCCTATGCAAGTTGATTCTTGTTCCCACAAGTTGTTTGCTCACAAAATCCCTATGCATGGGAAGTGGGTTAGACTTAAATGTGCTAAGTCATATTCTTGATTATGCTTTCTTTATGTTTCAATTTTTATCCTTTATGTGAGCATCATTGAAATCATCATGCCTAGCTAGGGGCGTTAAACGATAGCGCTTGTTGGGAGGCAACCCAACTTTGTTTTTTTTGTTCCTTGATTTTTGTTCCTGTTTAGTAATAAATAATTCATCTAGCCTCTGATTAGATGTGGTTTTATTCTTTTAATTAGTGTTTGTGCCAAGTAGAACCATTGGGAAGACTTGGGGAAAGTCTTGTTAATCTTGCTGTAAACAATAGAAACTTTAGCGCTCATGAGAATTGCTGCCATTTTTATTTGGAGAGTGATATTTAGTTAATTCTTTTTTAAGATGATTAATAGATAAATTCCTCAGGTCCAGCAATTTATTTGAGAATTTTATGAGTTCTAGAAGTGGTCGAAACCTACAGATTACTACAGACTGTTCTGTTCTTGACAGATTCTGTTTTCATTGTGTTGTTTGCTTATTTTGATGAATCTATGGCTAGTAAAAGAGTTTATAAAATATAGAGAAGTTGGAATACAGTAGGTTTAACACCAATATAAATAAAGAATGATTTCATTACAATACCTTGAAGTGGTTATTTATTTTCTTATACTAACGGAGCTTACGAGTTTTCTGTTAAGTTTTGTGTTGTGAAGTTTTCAAGTTTTGGCTAAAGATTCGATGGACTATGGAATAAGGAGTGGCAAGAGCCTAAGCTTGGGGATGCCCAAGGCACCCCAAGGTAATATTCAAGGACAACCAAGAGCCTAAGCTTGGGGATGCCCCGGAAGGCATCCCCTCTTTCGTCTTCGTTCATCGGTAACTTTACTTGGAGCTATATTTTTATTTACCACATGATATGTGTTTTGCTTGGAGCGTCATTTTATTTTCTTTTGTTTTGCTTGCTGTTTGAATAAAATACCAAGATATGAAATTCTTAAATGTTAGAGAGTCTTCACATAGCTAAATAATTATTCAACTACTCATTGATCTTCACTTATATCTTTTGGAGTAGTTTGTCATTTGCTCTAGTGCTTCACTTATATCTTTTTAGAGCACGGTGGTGGTTTTATTTTGTAGAAATAGATGAACTCTCATGCTTCACTTATATTATTTTGAGAGTCTTAAATAGCATGGTAGTTTTCTTTGGTTATGAAATTAGTCCTAATATGATGGGCATCCAAGAGGGATATAATAAAAACTTTCATATAAAGTGCATTGAATACTATGAGAAGTTTGATACTTGATGATTGTTTTGAGATATGGAGATGGTGATATTAGAGTCATGCTAGTTGAGTAGTTGTGAATTTTAGAAATACTTGTGTTGAATTTTGTGATTCCCGTAGCATGCACGTATGGTGAACCGTTATGTGATGAAGTCGGAGCATGATTTATTTATTGATTGTCCTCCTTATGAGTGGCGGTCGGGGACGAGCGATGGTCTTTTCCTAACAATCTATCCCCCTAGGAGCATGCGTGTAGTACTTTTTTTCAATAACTAATAGATTTTTGCAATAAGTATGTGAGTTCTTTATGACTAATGTTGAGTCCATGGATTATACGCACTCTCACCCTTCCACCATTGCTAGCCTCTCTAATACCGCACACCTTTCGCCGGTATCATACACCCACCATATACCTTCCTCAAAACAGCCACCATACCTGCCTATTATGGCATTTCCATAGCCATTCCGAGATATATTGCCATGCAACTTTCCACCGTTCCGTTATTATGACACGCTTCATCATTGTCATATTGCTTCGCATGATCATGTAGTTGACATCGTATTTGTGGCAAAGCCACTGTTCATAATTCTTTCATAAATGTCACTCATGCATCATTGCACATCCCGGTACACCGCTGGAGGCATTCATATAGAGTCATATCTTGTCCTAAGTATCGAGTTGTAATTCTTGAGTTGTAAGAAAATAAAAGTGTGATGATCATCATTATTAGAGCATTGTCCTAGTGAGGAAAGGATGATGGAGACTATGATTCCCCCACAAGTCGGGATGAGATTCCGGACGAGAATAAATAAATAAAAGAGGCCAAAGAAGCCCAAATAAAAAAGAGATAAAAGAGGTCATAAAAAAGAGAAGGCCCAAAAAATATAATAAAAAATGAGAGAAAAAGAGAGAAGGGGCAATGCTACTATCCTTTTACCACACTTTTGCTTCAAAGTAGCACCATGATCTTCATGATAGAGAGTCTCCTATGTTGTCACTTTCATATACTAGTGGGAAATTTTCATTTTAGAACTTGGGTTGTATATTCCAATGATGGACTTCCTCAAAATGCCCTAGGTCTTCGTGAGCAAGCGAGTTGGATGCACACCCACTTAGTTTCTTTTTGAGCTTTCATATATTTATAGCTCTAGTGCATCCGTTGCATGGCAATCCCTACTCACTCACATTGATATCTATTGATGGGCATCTCCATAGCCCGTTGATACGCCTAGTTGATGTGAGACTATCTTCTCCCTCCTTTTTGTCTTCTCCACAACCACCATTCTATTCCACATATAGTGCTATATCCATGGCTCACGCTCATGTATTGCGTGAAGATTGAAAAAGTTTGAGAATGTTAAAAGTATGAAACAATTGCTTGGCTTGTCATCGGGGTTGTGCATGATTTAAATATTTTGTGTGGTGAAGATGGAGCATAGCCAGACTATATGATTTTGTAGGGATAGCTTTCTTTGGCCATGTTATTTTGAGAAGACATGATTGCTTAGTTAGTATGCTTGAAGTATTATTATTTTCATGTCAATATTAAACTTTTGTCTTGAAACTTATGGATCTGAACATTTATGCCAAAATAAAGAAGAATTACTTAGAGAAATATGTTAGGTAGCATTCCACATCAAAAATTCTGTTTTTATCATTTACCTACTCGAGGACGAGCAGGAATTGAGCTTGGGGATGCTGATACGTCTCCAATGTATCTATAATTTTTGATTGTTCCATGCTATTATATTATCAACCTTGGATGTTTTATATGCTATTTTATATGATTTTTGGGTGTAGCGACCAGACCTCAAACGGTCCAATCTCTGTGCTCAGGTGTCATCCCTGGATCAGTAATGCTGACACCACACAGTACTTGAAGGATTTATAACAGAGTAGCAATCACACACTTATTACATCGAGTGTCTCAAAAGAGAACTTGTTACAATAAATATGGCTTAAGGCCATCTAATAACGATAACAGCGGAGGGCTTGGAAGATAAGTGAGTCCATCAACTCCAACGGCATCACTGAGTATAGAACCACGACCTAAAAACACCTTAATCGTCGTCTAAAAAGTCTGCAACATTAACATTGCAGCCCGAAACGGGTCAGCACATGGAATATGCTGGCAAAATAACACATAGAGAGTAATGGAATGAAATAGGCTATTCTATATGCATATTTGGCTGGTGGAAAGCTCTATGGTTACAGTTTTGCGTAAAGCCAATTTTTCCCTACTTCAAATGAACAAATTTTATTTAACTATCATGGTAGTTGTTAACCATTGAGAATGGTTGACAGCATTCTCAATCCCAATTAAGCATCATCATTAAACAAAACCCAGCAAAATTAAATTTGGAGTAACATGTTGAGATTCACATGATAATCCAGGTACTAGATACTCAAGATGTCCATAACCGGTGACACGGCTAATCATGATTAGTTTATACACTCTGCAGAGGGTTGCGCACTTTTCCCCACAAGACTCGATCGCCTCCGTTTGGTTTCTCCCACTACATGGTGTTTGAGAAAATGGATGACCGAGACATAGTCTTTCAGAAGCGCTAGCACCTTACGATCGGGTAGACCGTTACACCTACTTTCCCCTACATCTGCTAGTCTACCACTGTAAGAGTTCGCACAACTTAATCAACTATGCTAGAGCCCATAATAGCTTGTGGCTGCACATGGAAGTTTCTAGCACGAATAATCTCATGATCCCTTTGAGCCTGGGTGGCGGTCCATAAAGAAAACAGGCAATCGCTGGAATACCCAGGTGCCTCAATCCACCCAGATGTGTATTTAAGTTGCCAACTTAAATAAACCATTAATTAACAATCTCACATCTTTCATGGATACACTCACCCAATCCACGTCTACTAGCATAGCATGGCATAATAAGCAAACGTAGAAATAACTCCCAAAGGTTTGATAATAACAGGTAATAGGTACTACCTCAACTACTTCCCAAACCCACAATTTAATTAGATCCTAATCATGCAATGTGTGAGGATTGATCTAATGCAATAAAACTGGGTAGAGGGGAAACATGATCAAAGTGTTACTTGCCTTGCTGATGATCCGGGAAACCTAGCGATTCGAAGTAGCAAGCGGCACACTCCGGGTACTCTATCACAAACAAACAAACAAACAAGCATATAATAAGTACTCAACTAATGCACAGGTAAAACTCAAGTAAGAGATCTAACCAGAAAGTCCAACTTAAGAACTCCGGTTGGCAAAAAGAATCAAAACGAACGAAGCAACGAAAAACAAACAGCAAAAGAAACAGGCTTCGTTTACTATTATGGAACTAGGGCAATTTTTACAGTGGCAAAAACTTGTTTGAGTTGGTTAAACGGAAAGAGGGTTTCGAGACAAAACTCCAGGCACTTGAATCGTCTGATTCCGATAAACGAGCGAAAAGTTAGACTAAAATGAAAATCGGATCAGGAATCGCGATCAGAAAAATCGCGGATTTAATCCGAGAAAAAGAAAAACGACGAACGTTCGTTAAAACGAACGAACGGACGAACACTCGCTAAATAAATAAACTGGAAAAACCGATCTATTTAAAAAAACAAAACTTAAAAAAACAAAACCGGCAGAAAACCGATCGGTTTTCTAAAAAAACCAGCGCGGAAACTACCTCCGGCGGCGGTCCGGCGAGGTGGCGCGGCGGCGGTCCGGCGGCGGCGCGGCGGCGGTCCGGCGGCGGCGGTTCGGCGGCGGCGGGGCAGCGGGCGGTGGCGGCGCGGGCGGCGGAGGCACGGCGCGGGCGGCGGCGGCCTAGGGTTTCGGGGGCGGGGTGGCTTGGGGCTGGCCCCGGGCCTCGGGGCGCTATATGAAGGCCCGGCCAGGCGGAGTCCTGGCCGGTTACGGCCCAAGGTCGGTTCGGACTCTTTTTTTTTAATAATTACGCTCGGAAAAAAACAAAAGGAATACTAAACGGACTCCAAAAATCCCGAAATAAATTTTCCCCGGCTTCTAAAATCAAGCCGCACAGGATGAACATTTATTTGGGGCCTAAATGCAATTTTGAAAAACGCGCATTTTTCCTAAATTCAAATAAAATAGCAAATAAAACCAAAAAAATCTTATCTGATTTTTTATTAAATCCCCAATATTTCTTTATTTTGGGAAAGTCATTTTATTCCCTCTCTCATAATTTTTATAATAGAAATAATTGAAGATAAAATAAATAAAATCAAATGATCCTATTTTCAGAATTTGAGACAACTCAAATATGAAAATAACGAAATCCCCAACTCTCTCCGAGGGTCCTTGAGTTGCGTGAAATTTCTAGGATCAACCAAAATGCAATAAATATGATATGCAATGATGATCTAGTGTATAACATTCCAAATTGAAAATTTGGGATGTTACAAACCTACCCACCTTAAGATGAATCTCGCCCTCGAGATTCAGGTTGGCTAGAAAATAGGTGAGGGTGGTCCTTCAGCAAATCTTCCTCTCGTTCCGAGGTCGCTTCATCCTCCGTGTGGTGGCTCCACTGAACCTTGCAAAGCTTGATAACCTTGCTGCGGGTGACTCGACTGGCATACTCTAGAATCTTAACTGGTTTCTCCTCATAGGTCAAATCACTGTCCAACTGAATTGCTTCCAGTGGTACCGTATCTCTCAGCGGTATATCAGCCATCTCTGCGTGGCACTTCTTCAACTGAGATACATGGAACACGTTGTGAACTCCTGGCAATCCTTCAGGCAACTCCAACTTATAGGCTACTTCTCCCATACGCTCCAAAACTTTGTATGGGCCTACAAAACGTGGTGCTAACTTTCCCTTAACTCCAAAGCGCTTAACTCCTCGAAGTGGTGATACTCGAAGATAAACTCGGTCTCCGACTTCATAAACTGTCTCCTTGCATTTAGAATCTGCATAACTCTTCTGCCTGGATTGAGCTACCTTGAGCCTATCGCGAATCAATTTCACTTTCTGTTCAGACTCCTTTATCAGGTCCGGTCCAAACAACTGGCGATCTCCAACTTCATCCCACGACAATGGGGTCCTGCACCTCCTTCCGTACAAGGCTTCGAAAGGGGCCATCTTCAAACTGGATTGTTAACTGTTGTTGTAAGAGAACTCTGCATACGGCAAATTCTCGTCCTAGCTAGATCCGTAATCTAGCGCACAAGCTCTTAGCATATCCTCCAAAATCTGATTGACTCTCTCAGTCTGTCCATCTATTTGCGGGTGGAAAGTTGTGCTAAACTCCAGTCTAGTACCCAAAGTTTCATGCAACTGATTCCAGAACTTTGAGGTAAATTGGGTTCCTCTATCTGATACTATGCTCCTTGGAACTCCATGCAGACAAACAATTCTAGTCATGTATATCTTTGCCAACTTTGCACTGGTATAGGTAGTCTTCACTGGAATGAAATGAGCTACCTTTGTCAAACAATCGACTACAACCCATATCGAGTCATAGCCTGAACGTGTTCTGGGCAATCCTGTAATAAAATCCATGCCTAGCTTATCCCACTTCCATTCGGGTATCAGCAATGGCTGTAGCAATCCAGGTGGCTTCTGATGCTCTGCCTTTACTCTCTGACATACATCGCAAACTGCTACATATTCCGCAATATCCTTCTTCATTCCAGTCCACCAGAAAATATCCTTCAAATCCAAATACATCTTGGTATTTCCTGGGTGAATCAAATACGGTGAATCATGGGCCTCTTGTAAAATTAACTTCCTGATCTCCGAATCATTTGGTACATAAACACGGTCTTCAAACCATAAGGTATCGTACTCATCCTCACGAAATCCCTTAGCTTTTCCTTTGCTCATTTTCTCCTTAATAGAAGCAATCTCCTTGTCAGTCTTTTGAGCTTCTCTGGTCTTATCCATCAAAGTAGACTGAATCTCCAATGCTGCTACATAGCCTCTTGGAACTATTTCCAAACATATCTCTCGAAGATTTTCGGCTAACTCCCTTGGTAAATCTCCTGTCATTAGGGTGTTGACATGGCTCTTACGGCTTAACGTGTCAGCTACTACGTTAGCCTTTCCGGGGTGATAATGCAATTTCATATCATAATCCTTGATGAGCTCCAACCATCTCCTTTGTCTGAGGTTCAACTCCTTCTGTGTGAAAATATACTTCAAACTCTTGTGATCCGTGTACACCTCACAATGGTTTCCAATCAGAAAATGTCTCCAAGTCTTCAATGCATGCACTACGGCTGCTAATTCCAAATCATGCGTAGCTTAATTCAACTCATGGGGCTTAAGCTGTCGTGAGGCATATGAAACAACTCTTCCTTCCTGCATAAGCACTGCTCCAAGTCCTCGACGTGAAGCGTCACAATACACCTCATAATCCTTGGTCTAATCCGGTAAAATCAACACTGGTGAGGTAACCAAATGTTTCTTCAACTCCTGGAAACTAGCCTCACATTCCTCAATCCATTTGAACTTGGTATCCTTCTTCAACAACTCCATCATAGGCTTCACAATCTTTGAGAAATTCTCAATAAACCTCCGGTAGTATCCTGCGAGTCCAAGAAAACTCCGGATCTCTCCAACTGTTGTTGGGGCTTTCCAAATGGTCACAGTATCAACTTTAGTGGGATCTACGGCTATACCTTCTCCGGATATAACGTGTCCGAGAAATCCAACTTCTTTCAACCAAAACTCACATTTGCTAAACTTGGCATATAATTGATGTTCTCTGAGCTTTCCAAGAACCAACCACAAATGCTCCTTATGCTACTCTTCATTCTTCGAGTAAACCAGGATATCATCAATGAACACTACAACGAACTTATCCAAGAACTCCATAAACACTTTGTTCATCATGTTCATAAAATATGCAGGTGCGTTAGTCAGACCAAATGACATAACGGTATACTCGTACAGCCCATACCTTGTGGTAAAAGCCGTCTTAGGTATATCCTGTTCTCGAATCTTCAACTGATGGTATCCTGATCGTAGATCGATCTTGGAAAATACCTTAGCTCCTTGCAATAGATCAAACAGATCATTGATCATTGGTAGTGGGTACTTGTTCTTGACGGTTACTTCATTCAATCCTCGATAATCAACAACCATCCTTAACGATCCAGCCTTCTTCTCCACTAGAAGTACTGGCGATCCCCAAGGCGAAGAACTTGGGTGAATATATCCCTTATCCAGTAACTCCTTAATCTACTTCTTAATCTCCACCAAATCCTTTGCGGGCATCCTATATGGTCTCTTTGATATTGGCCCTGTGCCTGGCAAAAGCTCAATCAAAAACTCAATATCTCTATCCGGTGGCATGCCTGGCAACTCTTCTGGAAATACATCAGGGAAATCCTTCACTACTGGTACTTCCTCCTGCACAACTCCTGTTAAACAATTTACTTGAGTCCTCTTCGGCACATGCCGGGATACATACTTGATCCTTCTCCCTTCTGGGGTGGTAAGCAAGATCGACTTACTGGCACAATCGATGTTTCCTCCATACATCGACAGCCAATCCATACCCAGAATTACATCCAAACCTTGTGATTCCAATATTATCAAATCCGAGGGAAACACATGCCTACCCATACTTAATGGCACTTGAAAACATCCTTGGCTAGCCATATACTCCGCTCCTGGTGAGCTTACTAATATAGGTGCTCTCAGAACTTTGGTGGGCAGGTTATACTTATCCACAAATCCCCTTGATATGTATGAATGCGATGCACCGTTCAAAAAGAACGAGTGCAGTAAATGACTTAACCAAAAACTTATCGATTACTGCATCCGGCTGCTCTTCAACCTCCTCCACGTTAACGTGGTTCACCTGTCCCCTGTTGAAAGGGTTCGACTTCTTCCCAGAGCTTCCATTGCCATTACCATTTTGTGATTCAGGACATTCATTGGCATAATATCCGGTCTTCTGGCACTTAAAACAAGTGACTTGGCTCAGGTCTCTCTTGGCTGGGGTTGATGGGTTGGTGCGGTTTTGGCCGTTGCTTCTGAAGGAAATATGCCCTAGAGGCAATAATAAAGTTATTATTTATTTCCTTATATCATGATGAAAGTTTATTATTCATGCTAGAATTGTATTAACCGGAAACATAATACATGTGTGAATACATAGACAAACAGAGTGTCACTAGTATGCCTCTACTAGACTAGCTTGTTAATCAAAGATGGTTATGTTTCCTAACCATGGACAAAGAGTTGTCATTTGATTAACAGGATCACATCATTAGTTGAATGATCTGATTGACATGACCCATTCCATTAGCTTAGCACCCGATCGTTTAGTATGTTGCTATTGCTTTCTTCATGACTTATACATGTTCCTATGACTGAGATTATGCAACTCCCGTTTGCCAAAGGAACACTTTATGTGCTACCAAACGTCACAACGTAACTGGGTGATTATAAAGGAGCTCTACAGGTGTCTCCAAAGGTACATGTTGGGTTGGCGTATTTCGAGATTAGGATTTGTCACTCCGATTGTCGGAGAGGTATCTCTGGGCCCTCTCGGTAATGCACATCACTTAAGCCTTGCAAGCATTGCAACTAATGAGTTAGTTGCGGGATGATGTATTACAGAACGAGTAAAGAGACTTGCCGGTAACGAGATTGAACTAGGTACGGGATACCGACGATCGAATCTCGGGCAAGTAACATACCAATGACAAAGGGAACAACGTATGTTGTTATGCGGTCTGACCGATAAAAGATCTTTGTAGAATATGTAGGAGCCAATATGAGCATCCAGGTTCCGCTATTAGTTATTGACCGGAGACGTGTCTCGGTCATGTCTACATTGTTCTCGAACCCGTAGGGTCCGCACGCTTAAGGCTACGATGACAGTTATATTATGAGTTTATACATTTTGATGTACCGAAGGTTGTTCAGAGTCCCGAATGTGATCACGGACATGACGAGGAGTCTCGAAATGGTCGAGACATAAAGATTGATATATTGGAAGCCTATGTTTGGATATCGGAAGTGTTCCGGGTGAAATCGGGATTTTACCGGAGTACCGGGAGGTTACCGGAACCCCCCGGGAGCTATATGGGCCTAAGTGGGCCTTAGTGGAAAAGAGAAGGGGCAGCCCTAGATGGGCCGCGTGCCCCTCCCCTCCCTTGGTCCAAATAGGACAAGGAGAGGGGACCGGCCCCCCTCTCTCTTTTCCCCCCTCCGCGAATCCTATTCCAACTAGGATTGGGGGGGGGAATCCTACTCCCAGAGGGAGTAGGACTCCTCCTGGCGCGCCTCTCCTAGGCCGGCCGCACCCCCCCCCCCTTGAGCCTTTATATATAGAGGCAGGGGCACCCCAGAGAAACACAAGTTGATCCACGTGATCATATTCTTAGCCGTGTGTGGTGCCCCCTTCCACCATAGTCCTCGATAATATTGTAGCGGTGCTTAGGCGAAGCCCTGCGACAGTAGTACATCAAGATCGTCACCACGCCGTCGTGCTGACAGAACTCTTCCCTGACACTTTGCTGGATCGGAGTCTGGGGATCGTCATCGAGCTGAACGTGTGCTAGAACTCGGAGGTGTCGTAGTTTCGGTGCTTGATCGGTCGGGCCGTGAAGACGTACGACTACATCAACCAAACGCTTCCGTTGTCGATCTACAAGGGTATGTAGATCATACTCTCCCCTCTCGTTGCTATGCATCACCATGATCTTGCGTGAGCGTAGGAAATTTTTTGAAATTACTACGAAACCCATCAGCTTCCTCCATTCCCATTACCATTCTTGGTGCCATTGTGATTGTGCGAGCTACCTCCTCCATGGGTATGCTGAAAATGTCCTCTCGGTCTAGGGGTAAAACATGGCTTCTACTGAGCTCCTGAATTGTGCTTCCCTTGTCCATACTTCCTCTTGCGATTCTCAATCTGCTGCTGCTTCCCTTCAATCATGAGAGCATGATCTACCAACTCCTGGTAATTGTTGAAGGTTGCCACCATCAACTGCATGCTCAACTCATCATTCAGTCCTTCTAGAAACTTCTCCTACTTAGTTGCATCCGTAGCAACGTCATCTGGGGCATAATGTACTAATTTACTAAAGTCCTCCACATACTGGCCAATTGTCCGTCCTCCTTGGCGCAAGTTGCGAAACTCTCGCTTCTTCATGGCCATAGCTCCTGCTGAAACATGGGCAGTTCGAAAAGCCTACTGAAACTGGTCCCACGTGACAGTGTCGACAGGGAAAGTGGCTGTGAAATTCTCCCACCATGATGTTGCGGGTCCTTCAAGCTGATGTGCGGCAAACTTCACCTTTTCCGCATCCGTGCATCCTGTTGTGGTCAACTCTCTAGTTGTCTTGCGGAGCCAATCATCTGCTACTATCGGCTCGGTGCTACTGGAAAACACCGGCGGATTCAGCCTAAGAAAACAGGCTAAGTGATCAACAGGTGGTGGTGGTGGTGGGTTGTTGTTGTTGTTCCCCTGATTCTGATTCTGGACTAGCAACTGCATCAATGTGTTCTGTTGCTGGATCAACTGGGTGAGCTCCGGTGGGAAGGTAAATCCGGGGTCACGTCTCGGAGGCATCTGAGGGTTTTAGAAAAGATGAGATTTAAGAATAGAGGGGGTTTAAAGGGAAAACACTACCCATATGCACATGAGGCAAAAGCAAACAATTCACTTCATTCAATCAATCAAACAAGGGCATACAATCGATCTAACTATCGCAAAAGTGCTCGGACTACTATATTTACATGGTGGACTACTACTACTGATGAGGTGGTCTACTAGAAATATTCTTCGGTTGCAGACTCCATTATATCTGCTCCAGCTTCATCAACATAGTCATCATCGCTATCGTCTGGATCCGAGTCGGTGTCGTCGATGATGATGTAGTCTTCCGGGCGAATCTCCTTGGGTTCTTCGTCTTCTTCTACTGGTGTAGGGCCTCCCATAAATATCCTGATCTTCTTGATCAGATCGTCATTCTTCTCCACTAATACTTCGATTTCCTCTTCATAATCTTCACGTGTAGCCTTGAGTTCTTCCTCCAGTTCCTTGATTCTTGTCCTCGCCTTCTTCAGATCTATCATGTCGGCGCACATCTAGTTCTCCTGACGTCGAATGTGCTGGTTTAACTCCTGGATAAAAGCTGCAATTGATCTATCCTTTCTGGTGCCGATCATCTCCCAGTGCTCATCTCGGCGCCCACAAATCTGGTAGATAGTATCCTTGAGATCATTGCGGTAGACTTCTCCAATGCGTCCCATGGCGATGTGAGCTGCCATGCTCTTTCCTAGACTCCAAGTTGGTGCATCAAAAGAAAACTCTATGGGCTCAGTGACTGGCATGAATGTCCTTCCTGGAACTTGAACTTGAATTATCTAGCGCTCTTCTTCAGGTAAAGTGGCGTTGTAGGTTCCGGTGAAGCTTGGTACTCCTATGTTCAGGTATCTAGTGACTTCCCTCAAGTGACGTCCAAAGGGTGTATCTTCATCCGGTTGCGTGAACTTGTTCCTTGCATCCGCCATCCTAAAAGAGTAGAAAAGATGAGAAGTCAGAAAGAGAAGAGAGTGAGTAGTGATCTAGGTCTTTAGCTTAGTGGTTGTGTCCTACATTCAGCGTGTGCTCTAATACCATCTTGTAGCGACCAAACCTCAAACGGTCCAATCTCTGTGCTTAGGTGTCATCCCTGGATCAGTAATGCTGACACCACATAGTACTTGAAGGATTTATAACAGAGTAGCAATCACACACTTATTACATCGAGTGTCTCAAAAGAGAACTTATTACAATAAATATGGCTTAAGGCCATCTAATAACGATAACAGCGGAAGGCTTGGAAGATAAGTGAGTCCATCAACTCCAGCGGCACCACTGAGTATAGAACCACGACCTAAAAACACCTTAATTGTCGTCTGAAAAGTCTGCAACATTAACGTTGCAGCCCGAAACGGGTCAGCACATGGAATATGCTGGCAAAATAACACATAGAGAGTAATGGAATGAAATAGGCTATTCTATATGCATATTTGGCTGGTGGAAAGCTATATGGTTATAGTTTTGCATAAAGCCAATTTTTCCCTACTTCAAATGAACAAATTTTATTTAACTATCATGGTAGTTGTTAAACATTGAGAATGGTTGACAGCATTCTCAATCCCAATTAAGCACCATCATTAAACAAAACCCAGCAAAATTAATTTTAGAGTAACATGTTGAGATTCACATGATAATCCAGGCACTAGATACTCAAGATGTCCATAACCGGGGACACGGCTAATCATGATTAGTTTATACACTCTGCAAAGGGTTGCGCACTTTTCCCCACAAGACTCGATCGCCTCCATTTGGTTTCTCGCACTACATGGTGTTTGAGAAAACGGATGACCGAGACATAGTCTTTCAGAAGCGCTAGCACCTTACAATCGGGTAGACCGTTACACCTACTTTCCCCTACATCTGCTAGTCTACCACTGTAAGAGTTCGCACAACTTAATCAACTATGCTAGAACCCATAATAGCTTGTGGCTGCACATGGAAGTTTCTAGCATGAATAATCTCATGATCCCTTTGAGCCTGGGTGGCGGTCCATAAAGAAAACAGGCAATCGCTGGAATACCCAGGTGCCTCAATCCACCCAGATGTGTATTTAAGTTGCCACCTTAAATAAACCATTAATTAACAATCTCACATCTTTCATGGATACACTCACCCAATCCACGTCTACTAGCACAGCATGGCATAATAAGCAAACGTAGAAATAACTCCCAAAGGTTTGATAATAACAGGTAATAGGTACTACCTCAACTACTTCCCAAACCCACAATTTAATTAGATCCTAATCATGCAATGTGTGAGGATTGATCTATTGCAATAAAACTGGGTAGAGGGAAAACATGATCAAAGTGTTACTTGCCTTGCTGATGATCCGGGAAACCTAGCGATTCGAAGTAGCAAGCGGCACACTCCGGGTACTCTATCACAAACAAACAAACAAGCATACAATAAGTACTCAACTAATGCACAGGTAAAACTCAAGTAAGAGATCTAACCAGAAAGTCCAACTTAAGAACTCCGGTTGGCAAAAAGAATCAAAACGAACGAAGCAACGAAAAACAAACGGCAAAAGAAACAGGCTTCGTTTACTATTCTAGATCTAGGGCAATTTTTACAGTGGCAAAAACCTGTTTGAGTTGGTTAAACGGAAAGAGGTTTTCGAGACGAAACTCCAGGCGCTTGAATCGCCTGATTCCGATAAACGAGCGAAAAGTTAGACTAAAACAAAAATCGGATCAGGAATCGCGATCAGAAAAATCGCGGATTTAATCCGAGAAAAAGAAAAACGACGAACGTTCGTTAAAACGAACGAACGGACGAACGCTCACTAGATAAATAAACCGGAAAAACCGATCTATTTAAAAAAACTGAAACTAAAAAAACCGGCGGAAAACCGATCGGTTTTCTAAAAAAACCGGCGGCGGAAACTACCTCCGGCGGCGGTCCGGCGAGGCGGCACGGCGGCGGTCCAGCGTCGGCGAGGCGGCGGGTGGCGGCGGCGCGGGCGGCGGCGGCGGCGGCCTAGGGTTTCGGGGCGGGGTGGCTTGGGGCTGCCCTCGGGCCTCAGGGCGCTATATGAAGGCCCGGCCAGGCGGAGTCCTGGCCGGTTACGGCCCAAGGTCGGTTCGGACTCTTTTTTTTAAATAATTACGCTCAGAAAAAAAGGAATACTAAACGGACACCAAAAGTCCCGAAATAAATTTTCCCCGGCTTCTAAAATCAAGCCGCGCAGGATGAACATTTATTTGGGGCCTAAATGCAATTTTGAAAAACGCGCATTTTTCCTAAATTCAAATAAAATAGCAAATAAAACCAAAAAAAATCTTATTTGATTTTTTTACTAAATCCCCAATATTTCTTTATTTTGGGAAAGTCATTTTGTTCCCTCTCTCATAATTTTTATAATAGAAATAATTGAAGATAAAATAAATAAAATCAAATGATGCTATTTTCAGAATTTGAGACAACTCAAATATGGAAATAACGAAATCCCTAACTCTCTCCGAGGGTCCTTGAGTTGCGTGAAATTTCTAGGATCAACCAAAATGCAATAAATATGATATGGAATGATGATCTAGTGTATAACAATCCAAATTGAAAATTTGGGATGTTACATTGGGACTAACCTATTAATCCAGAGCCCAGTGCCAGTTTCTGTTTTTTCCTTGTTTTAGAATATCGCAGAAAAAGGGAAAGCAAACGGAGTCCAATTGACCTGAAACTTCACGGAACTTATTTTTGGATCAGAAGAAGCCCAAAAGACTTGGAGTCCACGTAAGGGAAGCTTCGAGGAGGCCACGAGGTAGGGGGCGCGCCCTCCACCCTCGTGGGCCCCTCGTGGCTCCCCTGACGTACTTTTCCCCCCTATATATCTCCATATACCCTAAAAACATCGGGGAGCACAATAGATCGGGAGTTCCGCCGCCAGAAGCCTCCGTAGCCACCGAAAACCAATCTAGACCCGTTCCGGCACCCTACCGGAGGGGGGATCCCTCTCTGGTGGCCATCTTCATCATCCTGGTGCTCTCCATGACGAGGAGGGGGTAGTTCTCCCTTGGGGCTGAGGGTATGTACCAGTAGCTATGTGTTTGATCTCTCTCTCTCTCTCGTGTTCTTGAGGTGATACGATCTTGATGTATCGCGAGCTTTGCTATTATATTTGGGTCCTATGATGCTTCTTCCCCCCTCTACTCTCTTGTAATGGATTGAGTTTCCCCTTTGAAGTTATCTTATCGGATTGAGTCTTTAAAGATTCGAGAACAATTGATGTATGTTTTGGTGATCAACTTGCGGGTTCCACCCATGAACCTATGCATAGGGGTTGGCACACGTTTTTGTTGTGATTCTTCGGTAGAAACTTTGGGGCACTCTTTGAGGTTCTATGTGTTGGTTGAATAGATGAATCTGAGATTGTGTGATGCATATCGTATAATCATACCCACGGATACTTGAGGTGACATTGGAGTATCTAGGTGACATTAGGGTTTTGGTTGATTTGTGTCTTAAGGTGTTATTCTAGTACGAACTCTAGGGCTGTTTGTGACACTTATAGGAATTGGAAAGAATAACTTTGAGGTGGTTTCGTACCCTACCATAATCTCTTCGTTCGTTCTCCGCTATTAGTGACTTTGGAGTGACTCTTTGTTGCATGTTGAGGGATAGTTATATGATCCAATTATGTTATTATTGTTGAGAGGACTTGCACTAGTGAAAGTATGAACCCTAGGCCTTGTTTCAACACATTGCAATACCATTTACGCTCACTTTTATCATTAGTTACCTTGCTGTTTTTATATTTTTAGATTACAAAAACCTTTATCTACCATCCATACACCACTTGTATCACCATCTCTTCGCCGAACTAGTGCACCTATACAATTTACCATTGTATTGGGTGTGTTGGGGACACAAGAGACTCTTTGTTATTTGGTTGCAGGGTTGCTTGAGAGAGACCATCTTCATCCTACGCCTCCTACGGATTGATAAACCTTAGGTCATCCACTTGAGGGAAATTTGCTACTGTCCTACAAACCTCTGCACTTGGAGGCCCAACAACGTCTACAAGAAGAAGGTTGTGTAGTAGACATCACCATGCTCCTGAGGTCCCCCAGTCTCAGGAGGTACAAGACTCCGCCGACACTTCCGCCCTCGTCGAGCACTCGGTATACTTCATCGGCACGGTGCTACACGATGCGTGGGCATGCTACCCCATGCCACAAAAGCTCTTGCTCGCGCTCCTCGTCACCTCCCGCAAGTTGCGCCACTACTTCCAGGGTCACCCCATCAAGGTTGTCTCAGCCTACCCACTGGAGAGGGTGCTCCAGAGCACCAACGCCATGGGAAGGGTCGCAATGTGGAACATAGAGCTGCAGGCGTTCCAGATGGAGTTCAGCACCACCAGAGTCATCAAGGGTGTTGCGCTCACCGACTTCGTGGCACAATGGACCGACGTTCCCTGCCCTAAAGTGGGCGAGGACCATCCCCTCTTGCCGGGTCATGTACTTCGATGGCGCATTAGCGCATCAGGGCGCGGGGGCTGGAGCCATGCTCATCTCGCCCACTCGGGACAAGCTCTACTACACTGTGCAGCTCTGCTTCCAGCAAGGAGATAAGGTCTCCAACAACATTGCAGAGTACGAAGGCTTGATCGCCAGTCTCAAGGCTGTGGTAGCTTTGGGAGTGAAGCACCTCACCATCAAGGGCGACCCCCAGCTCCTCATCAACTTCTCCAACAAAGCATACAAGTCGAAGGATGAGCACATGGAGGCATAACTTGAGGAGGTACGCAAAATTGTGAAACAATTCTTGGTCCTGGAGTTGCAGCACGTGTTGTGCGACACGAACAAGGAGGCAGGCGACATCTCCAAGAGGGCATCACGCCGCCTGCCTCAGGAGCCTGGCGTCTTTGAGGAGCGGCTCTTCAAGCCATTGGTAGCCCCACCCACCATGGGACCAGCATCGCCTCGGGAGGAGGAGCTCACCCCGGCACCCCTCTCGAGCACTCCAGCTTGCGGCCCAACCTCCGGAGCTCGTATTCTTCTCGCGCTTGAGCCTCAGGAGGGGTGCTGGACTGAGGAGTTCAAGGCATACCTGCTTCACGGGACCCTGTCGGAGAAGGAGGAGGATGCGGAGTGCGTGGCTCGCTAGGCCACTGCCTACATCTCTTTGCGATGCATCTCCAGGGAACAGGGGCACGAGTTGCTGGCTGACATACATGGCGGGGACTGCGGGCATCACTCTTCATCACGCACCCTCGTGGGCAAGGCGTTCCGTAGTGGATTCTACTGGCCCACGGCGCTCAATTATGCCACCGAGCTAGTGAGATCATGTGAAGCCTACCAATTCCATGCCAAGCAGATCCACCAACCCGCTCAAGGTCTCTAGACCATCCCGCTCTCATGGCTGTTCGCGGTCTGGGGGCTGGACATCTTGGGCCCGTTTCCTCGAGCGCCCGGGAGCTACCGCTACCTCTACGTCGCCATCGACAAGTTCACCAAGTGGGCAGAGGTGGAGGCCGTACACACCATCTCACCTGGCTCGGTAGTCAAGTTCATCAAGGTCCTCATGAGCCAGTTCAGGGTCCCTAACCACATCATCACCGACAATGGCTCGCGGTTCACTAGCAACCTTTTCAAAACATATTGTGCTAACCTTGGGATGCAGATATGATACGCCTCAGTGGCACACCCCAGGAGCAACGGCCAGGCCGAGCGCGCCAACATGGAGGTCCTGAGAGGCCTCAAGGCAAGAACCTTTAAGAAGAAGCTCGAGGCCTGGGGCAGGGGCTGGCTGGATGATCTCCAGTCCGTGTTGTGGTCCATCTGCACCACCGCAACCAAGCCAACGGGTGAAACTCCATTCTTCCTCATCTACGGAGCTGAAGTGGTTCTCCCTCACGAGGTCAGGCATAGCTCCGCATGGGTCTTGTCGTTTGACGAGGCACGCTAGGATGCCTCGCGGGGGATGGACCTCATGCTGGGGGAGGAACGGCGCCGCCAAGCCTCGCTCCGAGCAGCGAGGTACCTGCAGGCGCTGCGACGGTACCACTGCTGCAGCGTCTGTTCCAGGACACCCGAGGTGGGTGATCTCGTCCTGAGGCGGGTGCTCTCAAGGGGGGTTGCATAAGCTCTCACCCATGTGGGAGGGCCCGTTCAGGATCGCCCGCGTCTCCAGGCCTGGCGCCGCGCTCTTGGAGACGCAGGATGGGATCCCCATCCAGAACGCCTGGAACATCCAGCACCTCCGGAAGTTCTACCCATGAAGCAAGGCCCCGTTCCTGTGAAGGTATCCGCGCGTGATACTCTCACGTAATAATGAGTGGGGCTGTACATACCCCGGAGTCTCCTGAGTGTCGCCTGCGGGCCTCGCAGGGGCTCCCTCCCACGTCCTAGTGGCAGCACTTAGCTTCGCGCTGGTGAGAAGACTAGACTAGGTGTCGGACGCGGCTGTTCTTTTGCTTGCTTTCTATAGCTGGTTTGCAACTTCTTAATGGAATTTGAATTTTTCGCATTTTTGTTCGCTGGATTTGGAATTTTTCTCCTCTTGCTTCACTCGCTTCTCCGGTCTTGACTCAGGAAGAGCGGCAGTTGCCCATCGCTCCTCCTCGCGCATCCCATGCGCGGGGGCTAGGCAGGTGTGTGTGTTTGGGCTCGCTCGCACCGCAAACACACCTCGCCGAAGCCCCGTTGCTCCAGAGCTTCAGCTTCCTTAATCCTCGCGAGACACTCTCGAATGAGCTCATGGGCATGCACACCCCTTTAAGTCCATGCCTCTGGGCAACGCGATGCGGTGTACTAGCCCCAACCAACCCATGCCTGGGGGCTCACGTGAGGAGGAATGAGACGCCCCATCAAGCTTTCTAATAACTCTGCAGCTCTACAATGTCTCTTGAGGCCCGACGGCTCCTAAGTCGTCAGGAAAGGAGCTTCGCCAGATACCGCTGGAGAGGCACGCCCTCACGAGGTGGGAAACTACTGCAAGCACACCGAGCTAAGTTACCCTAACCGCACCTACTCGAAACATAGATATCACGGCACAACATCAAAATGACAAACATAGCATAGTGGCATAAGTACCATGGTTCGTTACACACCCCAGCGGGGCCCCCTACTTTTTTCAAAATGCAGGAGAAAGGAAAGGTTAAACAAAAGCGAGCCGCATGCCCGCAACAGCTCCCCAGGCCAGGCTTCAGCAGCGCCCGAAGCTCAGTCTGAGCCTTCCTCCCACTTCACCGGAGCACGGCGGCGAGATGGCCCGTCGCCTTCCCTGATCCGAGCCCGGCAGTGGGCTGGTTGATCATAGCCGCCGCTGCTGGTGCTCTCGCCAGAGGAGGAGCCGTCACCACTGGAGGTTGCGCGGTCGTTGCCAAGGGCAAGCTCACTCTCATCATTGCGGTCGTCGCCAAGGCCAAGCTCATCGTCGCTACTTCCATCCTCGGGGCAGCACTCCACGCGGCGGCCGTCTCCCTTGAACACCCTCACGTAGAGGGTCGCGAGGCCGTCATACCTGAAGTGGAGGGTGCACCTCCAGCTCAGGCCTCGCGTGGGGGAAAATGCCTACCAGCCGCGGGCCAAGGACACGCCGCCTGCGGCGGTGACCTCGACCCCGACCCATGAAGCCTTGCTGCAGCAGCCGTCAGCTTGCAGCCAGAGGCCGTCAAGACCCGTGGGCGGCAGCTCGCCCGCGAGGAAGCACGGGAGCGGGAGCCAGGAGCCAACAGGCCTCTCCGACCATACGACAAACTTTGGGAACGCTTCCGCGGAGTGGAAGCATGGCCGAGGAAGCCGGGCGACCATGGCATGCCTCCCCTCATCACACGGGCTGCACCATCCTTGCTGGCTTCCACCGCGAGTGGAAACGCTGCCGCGGCTGCCCAAGACGACGCCGGCCTCCAAAGGGGTACATCCACGCCCCCGAGGAGCCACCGTCGGGGTTGCAGCATACTTGCGGGGGCGGCTGGGGCCTCTCTTAGGCAGTGGTGAACCCGGCCCCTCCTTGGGGCCCTTCCCCTTTTCGGCGGCGGAGAACCTCCTCATCGGCGCCATGGATTCTACGGCAAGACGGGAAGGTGAATAATAAGAAGGAGCGGGCAGCGAGAAGATGGAGATGAGCGAGGGGGCTTCATCCCTCCCCTCATTTATAGCCGGAGGGAGGCCAACCGCCGGCCTCCATGATCCCATGCAATGATGATTTTTCTCTGCATGCAGTAGGCTCTTGTCAAGGTCGAACGGTTTCCGAGGCAGCACGAGGAAGCGGAGACGCCCACATCCCATCAATCGCCATGCATCGACCAAGGCCGTGGGTGGTTAGGGCCCGCGGCGCTCCGCACTTGCCCTTTGGCTTCACCTCACAGCCAAGTCCGAGCGCGCCTTGGGCCCGGGGGCTAATGTCGGTGTTCTGGGAATGGGGGTACCCAGACTTGCCTGCTTGCGGCCCACGGCGTGGCTCCATCGATGGCCTGGTACGGCCCACCTTCGGCATCAACAACTCAAGACCCTCACGAGGGGCCAAGCCTCGCGAGGCGGACGACACCAAGACCTCCACGAGGAGCGGCCTCCTCAGGCTGGCTCCTGAGGATCGGAGATTTCTATGCAAGCCTCACCTCGCGAGGTTCACATGACGTGAGCCATGACGACCAAGGCTAGGTGAGCGCCAGCGGGCGCAGTGCACCAGTTTCCTCTTTGGTGCTAAGGAGGCAAGCACAGGTGCGGGGTCTCGAGGAATCAGCCAAAGGTTTCCATTTCCATGCAACAAGACCAAGACCGCCAGGATAGCAGAACAGAGGTCATCACCGATCCTACCGCGGCGTCATGACTAGAGGCTTTTGCACGCGAAGATTACTTTTGACAGGATAGCATGTACTAGTTGTCCCCCTTTGAATTTCGCCGTTGTGGGATCCCTTCCCGCCTTCATTTCGTAAGAGGACCAAGGCCACTATAAATAGAGCCTAGCCACCACCATAGAGAGGGATCCAAATCCTGGAGATCATCCTCTCCTCACCAGCTCAAGAACACGCCTCCTCCTGAGGTTGTTCTCCCACTATACTAGTTCATCCTTAGCCCCTCGAGGCCAATCCACCACAAAGCAGGAGTAGGGTTTTACACCGCAAGGTGGCCCGAACCTGGGTAAACTATTGTGTCCCATTTCCTTCCAGTTCATCGAGCTAGGCCGTGAGATTGGCGAGTAGGCAGCTTGGGGAGTTCGAGTTCTTCGCACACACCCCAGAGTTCGAACCTCTCAAGGGTCTACGGAACCCGAAATCCGACAGGGAGGAAGTTGTTTGAAAACATACCCCTCGATAATTTATGTGTAAATAGTGGGGTAATATACGGAGCGCACGCGTGATAACTCACATACAAAAACCACATTAACTTTATCTCAGGAAAAAGTTGTTGAAAACGTACCACAGTAACTCATGTGTAAATAGCATGATAATATATACACATCAGAGTTGATAACTTACTTAGCCCAGGTCTAGTAACTAAATGCATGCACTAGAGCAAGGTTGGGATAACATTTTTGATGACCGGTAATTCTGATGAAAAATCTTGGTAACTTATGTGCTACAGACGCGATAACTTCCATAGCCCAGGCTTGATAACTTTTTATCCAAAAAATCATTGGAACATACCAACATCGGATCTAGTTTCGAAGGTCTCATCACCATGAACTCTTTTATGTGAACACGATATTTCAATTGGACCGCCGGTTTGAGCTACAAAACATTTTAAGTTTCAAAGAAGGGAGAATCTAGAATAACAACATGATTTTGTATTCTAGTGCATGCATGCATGTGCACGTGGGGAAAAAGGTCGAAAACCCATTTTTCGTGCCCCATAATTTCTATGAAAAGAGCTTGATACCTTATGATGGATTACAGACATGATAACTTGCATAGCTTAGGCGTGGTAACTTTTTACTTGAAAAAAAAGAATTTGTCAAAACATGACAACATGGGATCTAATTTCAAAGATCTTGTCATGATGAATTTTTACGTGAAAACAGTTGTCAATCAGACCAACGGTTTGAGCTACAAAACATGCTAAAGTTTCAAGATAGAAAGAATCTTTTGCTGACATCATCTGTTTTGTCTAGTACTCCTTCGGTAAAGAAATATAAGAGCATTTATAGATCACTAAAGTAGTGATCCAAACACTCTTATATTTCTTACAAAGGGAGTAGTTTGCATGCATGCATGAAATCACAAATCAACACCGTCGGCTGGGAAAGAGCATAGCAATTAAGGAAAAGGGAGAATTAGTCGTGTGATTAGCAATTAAGGAAGAGAAAGGGGTGTTCAGAACTATAGCTATCTTTCGACTGTTCGAAAGTTAGTCATCTCCATATATAGGAACCATCGTAATATTGTGTAGATCTGAAACTTTAGATGTCGTCGGATCCAAATCCAACGATCATCACACGTCCTTTGTAAACCCTGATTTTTCTTTGATTCCCGCAACCCCCGCATGTCCCAGATCCGACTTTTTTGGGCGGCCTCCCATGATCACCGCCACATCCCAAATAAAGCGCCTAGATACGATTTTTTGGTTGTCATCCTTTAAATCTTGGGAAAGAAAATAAGTTGTAGACTTGGGGATTCGAACTTGCAACTTGCTAGCTATACTAAGTGGTAGTCTATCTAGCAACCACCTGACTAGACATCATTTTGTGTCTAGTTACATGTTAGATAATATTGTATCTTCGTGTTAAGACATCCACGTTGGTCACAGTGTGCATACACGACTTCAGTTCTTCTTTAGACAAATCGCCCAGCATCATGCGGGTAGTGATATGTCTCCAACATATCTATGATTTTTTTATTGTTCCATGCTATTATATTATCCATCTTGGATGTTTTATATGCATTATTATGCTATTTTATATCATTTTTGGGACTAGCCTATTAACATAGTGCCCAGTGCTAGTTGCTGTTTTTCCTTATTTTTGTCTTCTACAGAAAATCAATACCAAACGGAGTCTAAACGGAATGAAACTTTTTGACGATTTTTGTTGGACAAGAAGACACCCACGAAGCTTCAGAAGGAGGTCGAGGAACCACGAGGTGGCCACAAGCCAAGAGGCCTCGCCCTAGGGGGTGCCTCCAGGACTCGTGGGCCCCCTAGAGCTCCTCCAACCCTAATCTCAGCTCTATAAATTCCCAAATATTTGCCGTATACCAGAGGGCACAGCAAAAATACTTTTTGGATGCCGCAAGTTTCTGTCCTCATGAGATCCCATCTAGATACCTATTCCAGTACTTTGTCGGAGGGGGATTCGATCACGGAGGGCCTCTACATCAACCTTGCTGCCCTCCGTGTGAGTAGTTTACCACATACCTACGGGTCCATAGCTACTTTTATTTATCTTTTATACCTATCTCTATCAGATCTCATCCTTGCAAGTAACCGTGAAGGGATTGACAACTCCTTTGTCGCGTTGGGTGCAAGTATTTGTGTGTTTGTGAGGTGCTATCATTGGAGACTTGTGTGTTCCTCCTACCGGATTGATACCTTCATTCTTAGCTGAGGGAAATACTTACCTCTACTTTGTTGCATCACCATTTCCTCTTCAAGGGAAAAAACAAGGCAAGCTCAAGAAGTAGCAGGAAGAATTTATGGCGCCGTTGTCGGGGATTATCTACATCAAGCCTGTTGAGGATCTACATCAAGTCTCCAACGTATCTATAATTTTTTATTGTTCCATGCTATTATATTATCCATCTTGGATGTTTTATATGCATTATTATGCTATTTTATATCATTTTGGGGACTAACCTATTAACCTAGTGCCCAGTGCCAGTTGTTGTGTTTTCCTTGTTTTTGTCTTTTACAGAAAATTAATACCAAACGGAACGAAATTTTTTGACGATTTTTATAAGACACCCAACACCCAAGAATCTTCAGGAGGAGGCCAGAGGAGCCACGAGGTGGCCACAAGCCAGGAGGCTGCCCCTAGGGGCGCTTCCAAGGCTTGTGGGCCCCCTGGAGCTTCTCCAACCCTAATCTCAGCTCTATAAATTCCCAAATATTCCCCGTATACCAGAGGGCACACAAAAGATACTTCTCAGTCGCCGCAACTTTCTACCCTCATGAGATCCCATCTGGAGACTTGTTTCAGTACTCTGTCGAAGGGGGATTCGATCACGGAGGGCCTCTACACCAACCTTGCTGCCCTACCGATGATCTGTGAGTAGTTTACCACAGACCTACGGGTCCATAGCTAGTAGCTAGATGGCTTCTTCTCTCTCTTTGATCTTCAATACAATGTTCTCCTTGATGTTCTTGGAGATCTATTCGACGTAATCTTCTTTTGCGATGTATTTGTTGAGATCCGATGAGTTGTGGATTTATGATCAAATTATCTATGAATATTATTTGAGTCTTCTCTGAACTCTTTTATTCATGATTAAGATAGCTTTGTATTTCTCTCTGATCTATTGACTTGGTTTGGCCAACTAGATTGATTTTTCTTGCAATGGGAGAGGTGCTTTGTGATGAGTTCAATCTTGCGGTGTCCTCACCCAAGGACAGAAGGGGTAGCGAGGCACGTATTTGTATTGTTGCCATTAAGGATAAAAAGATGGGGTTTATTTCAAATTGATTGGATCTATCCCTCTACATCATGTCTTCTTACTTAAGGCGTTGCTCCGTTCTTGTTAACTTAATACACTAGATGCATGTTGGATAGCGGTCGACGTATGTAGTAATTGTAGTAGATGCGGGCAGGAGTCGGTCTACTTGTCACGGACGTGGTGCCAATATTCATGATCATTGCCTTAGATATCATCATAACTTTACACTTTTCTATCAATTCCTCAATAGTAATTTGTTTACCCACCGTATATGTTCTTTCAAGAGATAAGCCTCTAGTGAAAACTATGGCCCCCGGGTCTATTCATATCATATTATTTTCAGATCTATAAAACCAAAAACACAAAAATACCTTGCTACAATTTATTTACCTTTACTTTATTTTGCACTTTTATTTATCTTTTTACCAATCTATATCAGATCTCATATGTGCAAGTAACCGCGAAGGGATTGACAACCCCTTTATCGTGTTGGGTGCAAGTATTTTTTTGTTTATGCAGGTGCTATCATTGGAGACTTGTGTATTCCTCCTACTGGATTGATACCTTGGTTCTTAACTGAGGGTAATACTTATCTCTACTTTGCTCCATCACCCTTTCCTCTTCAAGGGAAAAACCAACGCAAGCTCAAGAAGTAGCAGGTAGTATCTCCTGGTCCTGCATACTCAAACAGGCGGTGGGCGCACTCTGACAGCAGTTGAACCCGCCTCTACATTCAGGTCTTTAGAGTTTGGATGTTGGTGATCCCTTCACCATTTAGGTACTTCACCTCGGCCAATGGGAGTCCGACCTCCTCAGACAACTTGGGTACGTCTTGTCACAAGAACATTTTTGGCACCACCACCATAAGCCGCGGCACACCAGCTACCATCCACCTGCATGGCCATGGAAGCCAGCACCTGAGCCACAAGCTCCGCCCATGAGCACCGCAGCTCCCACCGCTAGGGCCGCTGCCCTGCATCTAGACACTCCAAAGACCATCCAATGTACGGGCATTGCACAGACAAGCATACCCATGTCACTGACGGAGTTGCCAGCAACCGCATGCCCCAATCATCACATGATGTGGAACCAAGAAGCACCAAGGTAGGAAAATGAGATAGGAAGGGAGTGGACTGTGCCCCCTGGGCCACCGATGGTGGCCGGACCACCCGTCCCTGCCGCAGCCTCCCCACACGCCACCCCTAGCACCCCACATAAATGTGGGCACACGCTTTGCGGTTGCACCGCTCAGTCACCCGGATGGTGCCACTGAGCCAGCATGCTAGCACTGACGATGGGTAGAGGTCAGCTAGGTTGAAGCCACCAGTTAGCTTCATAGATCAGTCGAGCTCGTGTAGGAACTCGTCCTGCCGCGGGCACCGTCCGCCAACGGGCGACTACACCATGATATAATTGATCGTGCGGGAGATCCACTGGCCGATTTTGTGAACGGTGCAGCCTCCGCCACGAGCGCGACCATGGTACCGCCCTCGACAATTTATGTGCAAATAGTGTGATAATTTACACCCAATTGCACTGATAACCTATGTATAATCAGAGCAGTAACTTTTCACCGGGGGAAAATAATTTTTGAAAACATACCCCCCCCCTAATAACTTATGTGCAAATAACATGTTAATTTACGCACATAGTAGCTAATAACCTACCTATGTACAAACACTGTGGTAACTTCTGACTGAGGGGAAAAGAAAAGTTGAAAAGACACCCCACCCCACCCCACCCCTTGATAACTTATTTTCCAAATAGCGTGATAATTTACACACAGTGGAGCTGATAACCTATGCACAAACACATTGGTAACTTTTGACCGAGGGGAAAATGAATTGTTGAAAACATATCCTCCCCCACCCCATAACTCCTGTGCAAATAACGTGATAATTTACGCATAGCGGAGCTGATGATCTATGTACAAACACAGCGGTAACTTATAACTTAGAGAGTTGTTGAAATGTATACCCCCGCCCCCAAATAACTTTTGTACAAATAGCATGATCACGGCCGAGCTAATAACCTATGTACTAACTCCGCGATAAATTTTGGCCGAGGGGGAAAGAATAGTTGAAAATGTACCCCCCCTGATAACTATGTGTAAATAGCTTGATAATTTACAGGCAGCGGAGGTAGTAACCTATGTACAAACACAACAGTAACTTTTGACCTAGGGGAAAAAGAATAGTTGAAAACATGCGCCCACCCCCTCGATAACTTTTGTGCAAAAAACGTGATAATTTACGCATAACAGAGCTGATAACATGTGTACAAACACCGCGGTAACTTATGACTCGGGGGGTTATTGAAAAATATACCCCCCCCCCGATAACTTATGTGCAAATAGCATGATAATGTACACATAGCACAGCTGATAACCTATGTGCAAACACCGCGGTGACTTCTAACCGAGGGGAAGAAGAATAGTTGAAAACGTACCCCTCCCCCCACGCGCGATAACTTATGTGCAAATAGCGTGATAATTTACACACGGCAGGGCTGATGACTTATGTACAAACACAGCGGTAACTTTTGATCCATGGGAAAAAGAATTGTTGAAAACATACCAGGTACGTGGGGAGAAAGGTTGGAAGACCATTTTTCATGCCTGGTAATTTCAATGAAAACAACTTGGTAACTTATGTGTCACACACGTGATAACTTACGTAGCCCAGATATGGTAACTTCCTTACCTAGAAAAAAAAGTCGTTGGAACATACTAACATGGGATCTAATTTCAAAGATCTCACCGCGACGAAACTTCTAAGTGAAGACAGTTTTCCAATCCGACATATAGTTTAAGCTAAAAACCTTGAATTTTTAGTTTTGAAAATAATCTGCTGACATCATCAATTTTGTTTTTTTCCTCCATGCATCTAATTAGGAGTGATGCGGCTCGAACTACGTCGGTATTTCCCCAAAGAAGAAGGGATGATGCAGCACAACTACGGTAGGTATTTCCCTTAGTGATGATGCCAAGGTTATCGAACTAGTAGGAGAACCACTCAAAACTACGTGAATGGTACCTGCACACAAAGAACAAATACTTGCAACCCGACGTAAGAGACGGGTTGTCAATGCCTCACGGGTAAAAAGATAGATAAAATTGTAGTAGATTGGATAAATAGATCTCGCGGGAATGCGAGATAAAATAAATAACAATAAATTGCAGCAAGGTATTTTTGTGTTTTTGGATTAATAGATCTGAAAATAAAAGCAAATAAAAATAGATCTCGAAGGCAAATATGATAAAGAAGAGACCCGGGGGCCATATATTTCACTAGTGGCTTCTCTCGAGAAAAATAGCATACGGTGGGTAAACAAATTACTGTTGGGCAATTGATAGCTAGGCATAACGCAAAGATTCAAGTTTTGTCATCTTTATTTCTAGATCCATAAGATGCCCCCGTGATTGATTCATATGGAGGCCTAATTCTTGTTCTAGGGAAGTGTTACATTCCCTTCCATAGTGGAAATTGAAATTTAATATTGCCTTCGTTCATATCAATCACGGCACCAATAGTCGGTAAGAACGGTCTACCAAGAATAATTGGACAAGACGGATTGCAATCAATATCAAGAACAATAAATTCTATGGGCGCATAATTCCAATTTTCAAGAATAAGAACATCATTAATTCTTCACATAGGCTTTTTAATAGTAGAATCCGGCAAGTGCAAATTTAAAGAACTTTTTTCAATACCGGTAAGACCAAGCACATCATATAAAGATTTTGGAATTGTAGAAATACTAGCACCCAAGTCACATAAAGCAAAACACTCATAATTCTTAATCTTGACTTTGATAGTAGGTTCCCATTCATCATGTAATTTTTTAGGAATTGAAATCTCTAATTCCAACTTTTCTTCCAAAGCTTTCATCATAGCATCAACAATATATTTAGTAAAAGCTTTATTTTGTTCATAAGCATGGGGTGGATTTATCATGGATTGCAACAAATAAATACAATCAATCAAAGATCAATTATCATAAATAAAGTCTTTGTAATCCAAAAGAGTGGGCACATCACTAGTTAAAGTTTTGACCTCTCCAAACCCACTTTTATCAATTTTCTCAACAAGATTTTCACCCTCCAAATTATTGGGACGCATTCTAACTAAAGTTGACTCTTCTTCAGTCCCTTTTTCATCAATCTTAATTTTACTAAAGAAAGAATCAATAGAATAAACACCAATCATTTTAAGATTTTCATCATTTTTATGAAAGCAATCACTAGAAAATGCTTTTTCTAAAAATTCTCTTTTAGCTCTAAGCATAGTAGTTCTTTTCTTACTTTTATCCATAGAAACATATAAAGATTTAATTGATTCTTCAACCTTAGGCACAAAAATTTTCATCTTAATATTTTCTACATCATGAGAAATTCTATCAATGCTTCGAGACATACAATCAATCTTACTCAACTTTTCTTCTATCGTAGTATTAAAATTCTTTTGAGCATTGATAAATTCTTTAATATTATTCTCAAGATCAAAGGTGTTCCTATTATTATTATAAGAAGGATTACTATAGGAATTACCATAGTTATTAGAGGAATTACCCGGAAAAGGTATAGGATTAAAATTACCTCTGTAAGCATTGTTATTAAAATTGTTTTGAGAAACAAAATTCACATCTATGGCATCACTATTTTTCTCAATAAAAGTAGATAAAGGCACATCATTAAGATCAATAGGAGAATTTTTATTAGCAGCCAACTTCATAAGAGCATCAACTTTTTCACTCAAAGAATTTATTTCTTATACCGAATTAACCTTTTTAATAGTAGGAGCTCTTTCGGTATGCCATTGTGAATAATTAACCATAATATTATCAAGAAATTTAGTAGTTTCACCCAAAGTAATTTCCATAAAAGTACCCCCCGCGGCGGAATCTAGTAGATTTCTAGAAACAAATTCAAACCTGCATAAAAAATTTGTATGATCATCCAAAGATTTAAACCATGAGAAGGACAATTTTTTAACATCAATTTCATTCTTTCCCAGGATTGCGCAACATGTCCATGCTTAAGTTGCTTAAAATTCATGATTTGGGTCCTAAGGGAAATAATTTTCGCGGCCAGAAAATACTTATTAATAAAAGCATCCTTGCACTTATCCCAAGAATCAATACTATTGCGAGGCAAAGAAGAAGACCAATTTTTTGCATGATCTCACAAAGAAACCGGAAATAATTTCAACTTCACAATATCATTGTCCACATCTTTTTTCTTTTGCATATCGCATAATTCCACGAATGTGTTAAGATGGGACGCGACATCCTCATTAGGAGTATTGGAAAATTGATCTTTCCTAACGAGATTCAACAAAGCGGCATTAATATCACAAGACTCCGCACTAGTGGCGGGTGGAGCAATCGGAGTGCTAATAAAATCATTGTTGTTTGTATTGGGAAAATCACATAATTTGGTGTTCTCTTGAGTCATTGTGACTATGCAACAAGATTGCACTCAAAAACAGATCTAACGAGAAAACGACGAACGAAAAAGGGGGCGAATAAAACGGCAAATTTTTGTGAAGTGGGGGAGAGGAAAACGAGAGGCAAATGGCAAATGATGTAAATTGCAAGGAGATGATATTTGTGATTAGGAACCTGGTAGATGTTGATGATGTCTCCCCAACAACGGCACCAGAAATTCCTTTTGATGTGACTTGAACTACGTCGGTATTTCCCCAAAGAGGAAAGGATGATGCAGCACAACTACGGTAGGTATTTCCCTCGGTGATGAGACCAAGGTTATCGAACTAGTACGAGAACCACGCAACACTACATGAACAGTACCTGCGCACAAAGAATAAATACTTGCAACCCGACGTAAGAGAGGGGTTGTCAATCCCTCATGGGTAAAAAGATAGATAAAATTGTAGTAGATTGGATAAATAGATCTCGCGGGAACGTGAGATAAAATAAGTAAAAATAAACTGCAGCAAGGTATTTTTGTGTTTTTTGATTAATAGATCTGAAAATAAAAGCAAATAAAAGTAGATCTCGAAGGCAAATATGATAAAGAAGAGACCCGGGGGCCGTAGATTTCACTAGTGGCTTCTCTCGAGAAAAATAGCATATGGTGGGTAAACAAACTACTGTTGGGCAATTGATATGTAATACCCCGGATGTAACTTTCCCAATTTGTACTCCAACTCTTGCCGTTTCCGGCGTTAAGTTATTATATTTTCTCGGGTTCGGGTTTTTGTCTCCGTGTGTTGTTGTCGTTGTCATGCATCCCATATCATGTCATCATGTGCATTGCATTTGCATACGTATTCCTCTCATGCATTCGAGCATTTTTCCCGTTGTCCGTTTTGCATTCTGGTGCTTCCTTCTCCTCCGGTGGTCATTTCTACCTTTCTTTCGTGTGTGGGGATTAAACATTTCCGAATTGGAGCGAGACTTGCCAAGCAGCCTTGGTTTATTACCGGTAGACCGCCTGTCAAGTTTCGTATCATTTGGACTTCGTTTGATACTCCAACGGTTAACCGAGGGACCGAAAAGGCCTCGTGTGTGTTGCAGCCCAACACCCCTCCAATTTGGCCCAAAACCCACCTAAGCCTTCTCCATCATCTAGAGCGTTCGATTACGATCACGTGGCCAAAAACCGCACCTCATTTGGACTCTCCTAGCTCCCTCTACCTATAAATATAGCCTCCTCCCCGAAAATTCGCGGATCCCCTCTCCAAACCCTAGTCCCCTTCGTCTCCACGCGCCGGCGGACAAATTTCCGTCCGGCCGGACGTGTCCGCTGCTCCCCGCCGCCGCCATATGGCGCCTCCCTATACGCCTGGCCGCCTCTCTCCGCCAACGGCCCGCCGAGCCCAGGCAGGGCCCCCGCGGGCCCATCCGCGCGCGCCGCCCGCACCGTCGCCCCGCCGCCTTCTCCTACCTCGCGCCGCCGCCTCCCCTTTTGCCGGCGCCCGCGCCACCGGACGCCGACGAGCCGCCGCTGCCGCCTCTCCGCCTCGGCCACCGTCCGCCACAGGCCGCCGTCCGTCCCGCGCCGGCGTCCGCCTCCTCGCCGCGCTGTCCTCGTCGCCGGCAGGAGCTCCGGTGACCGGATCCGACCGGATCTGCCTCCTCCGACCTCCCCGGCGCCGCCCCGCGCTCTCCTCCGGTGAAACTCCGGCCGGCCGTCCTCGGGATCCGTGCCGGCGAACTCCAGATCTGGACCCGGTTGACCTCTTTCTCCTGAAACCCTAGCTTCATGTGCCCATCTTCATAATGCTATAACTTTGCATCCGTAGCTCCGATTTGGCCATATAGCATATCAAAATGTTCATCTCAGAGAGTACATCATTTCATTCCATTGCATCATTTTCATTTGAGTTCATCTTGATGCCCGAAATGCTGTTACAAGAGGGCTACTTGAGATAATTGTCAGATCTGCTGCTCCAGTTAGCTTTTTGTCATTTCTGCCATGATTATTGTGTGCATGATATGCCCTGATGCTCTACATATGTTTTGTTAAGGGTTTTGTCATCTTTCCAGAGGTGCAACCCATGTATTTTTGTGATGTGTGTGGTGACTAGCACGAGCTTGCAAAGTGGTGCACTTGGTAATTCTGATTTCAGGGACTTAGCAATTCCACTAAGTCCTTGAGCTGTGTATCTCATATGGCCATATGTTCATGTTGTTTCCTAGTGATCCGTGCCTCTTTTGAGGATGATCAGTGAGGATGTTTTGTTAATATTGTAGTGCTCTATCCATCCATATCTTTGTTTGCAATTATGGAGCACCCTAGCTTGAGTCAATCGAGTTCTACTTTTGCTACTTTGTGAATCTGGGCAGATTGTCAACTTGTTTGCAATTTTGCAGATGATGTTGTAGTTGATCCGTGCATGCTATGCTATTGATCTTGCCATGTCTAGCTTGAATTTTGTGTATTCTTGATGGATGTATGCTTAGCTTTTCATGACTTGCTCCGTATTGAGTGCATCGAGCTCGTAAACATGCCTACTTGATATCTGTTTTGAGCATGCTTCAGTTTTCACTAAGTCTGTGATCTGATTATGTTTTTGCCATGTTCACATGCTTGCAATTGTATTTTCTGATCCCTTGTGGCTCAAGGTCACTAAGGGACTTTTGTTAAGCTCTTTGAGTAGCTCCATGCCATCCTTTACTTTTCCATGTTCAGGTCCTGTATCATGTAGTTTTGTTGCTCCGAAGAGTGTTATCTGATCTGAAATTCCAGACAAGTGTTGATTTCACCAAGTCTGAAATCTGTTTGCCATATGCATTTTTGCCATGCTTGTTTGAACCTGATAATTGATGAATTGGCCGTAGCTCAGTGCTAGACTTTTGTTAGGCATCTTGAATTGCATCACTGCCATGTATTTTGTTGTCATGTTTGGGTGTTGTAGCATGTTCATTTCGTTGCATTTAGATGGTTACTTGCTGTTAATCGCAGACCGGTGCCATATTTGAATCGCTTGCCATTTCCAAACCGTAACTCCGATTCCGGCGTTCTTTATATCGTTTTCAAGCGATTTCATCTCATATTTCCAGTGGCACACTTGGATTTCCAAGTTGAGGCCAGGTTCTTGCATTTCCTGTCACATCTTGCATATGCATCCCGCATCGCATCCCGCATAGCATATCATCTTTGCATCATGTTGTTTGAGTTGCACGTGGTTGATTTGTGTCCTTGTTGCTTGTTTGTCTTGTTTGGGTAGAGCCGGGAGATGAGTTCGCTAACGAGGAGCCCGTTGAGTTTGCTTTCGAGGATCCAGTCAACTCTGACAACTGTGCAGGCAAGATGATCATACCCTCGAAATCACTACTATCTTTGCTATGCTAGATTGCTCGCTCTTTTGCTATGCCAATGCTACGATGCCTACCACTTGCTTTCAAACCTCCCAAATTTCCATGTCAATCCTCTAACCCACCATGTCCTAGCAAACTGTTGATTGGCTATGTTACCACTTTGCTCAGCTCCTCTTATAGCGTTGCTAGTTGCAGGTGAAGATTGGAGGCCGTTCCTTGTTGGAACTTTTATTTACTTGTTGGGATATCATTATTTTGCCATGTTATCTTAATGCATCTATATACTTGGTAAAGGGTGGAAGGCTCGGCCTATCGCCTAGTGTTTTGTTCCACTCTTGCCGCCCTAGTTTCCGTCATATCGGTGTTATGTTCCCGGATTTTGCGTTCCTTACGCGGTTGGGTTATAATGGGAACCCCTTGATAGTTCGCCTTGATTAAAGCTTTTCCAGCAATGCCCAACCTTGGTTTTACCATTTGCCACGTAGCCTCTTTTTCCCTTGGGTTTCCGGAGCCCGAGGGTCATCTTATTGTAAACCCCCGGGCCAGTGCTCCTCTGAGTGTTGGTCCACCTTCAGCTGCCGGTGGCCACCAGGGGCAACTCTGGGCTGGCCTACCCGTACCTAAGACAATCTGAGTGTGCCCTAAGAAAGAGATATGTGCAGCTCCTATCAGGATTTGTCGGCACATTCGGGCGGTGTTGCTGGTCTTGTTTTAACCTGTCGAAGTGTCTTGAAGAACCGAGATCCCGAGTCTGATCGGAACGTCTTGGGAGGAGGTCTATTCCTTCGTTGACCATGAGAGCTTTTCATGGGCTAAGTTGGGACTCCCCTACAGGGATTTGAACTTTCGAAAGCCGTGCCCGCGGTTATGGGCAGATGGGAATTTGTTAGTGTCCGGTTGTAGATAACTTGAACCTTAACTTAATTACAATGAATCAACTGAGTGTGTTACCGTGATGGCCTCTTCTTGGCGGAGTCCGGGAAGTGGACACGGTGTTGGAGTAATGTTTGCGCAGGTTGTTCTCTAGTTTCTCGCTCGCGCTTTGCCTCCTCTTCTCGCTCTCTTTTGCGAATAAGTTAGCCACCATACATGCTAGTCGCTTGCTGCAGCTCCACATATATTTGTACCTTGCCTTACCTATAAGCTTAAATAGTCTAGATCGCGAGGGTGCGAGATTGCTTAGTCCCTGTGGCTCACAGATTACTATTACACCAGATGCAGGGCCTGATGATTCCGCTCCAGGAGACGCGTTTGAGCTCAAGTGGGAGTTCGACGAGGACTCTCAACGTTACTATGTTTCCTTTCCTGATGATCAGTAGTGGTGCCCAGTTGGGGGTGATCGGGACCGTGTCGCATGTTGGGTTATCTTTTATTTTGGCGCCGTAGTCGGGCCATGAGTATTTGGATGATGTAATGTTATTTATGTACTTGATTGACGTGGCGAGTGTAAGCCAACTATGTTTTCTCCCCTTTTATTATATATATTACATGGGATGTTGTGAAGATTGCCTAACTTGCGACATATGCCTTCAATGCGATTATGCATCTAAGTCGTGCCTCGACACGTGGGAGATATAGTCGCATCGAGGGTGTTACAAGTTGGTAATCAGAGCCTTCCCCGACCTTAGGAGCCCCATTGCTTGATCGTTTTTAGCGGTCGAGTTGTGTCTAGAAAAATGTTTTGAGTCATTTAGGAATTATATATCCGAGAGTTTAGGAATTCTTTTTACTTCCCAGTCTCCTCATCGCTCTGGTAAGGCATCCTGACGTTGAGTTTTGACTCTTCTCTTCTCAAATTTCACTAAAAAATTTAGGATCACGTGGGTATCTTGGAATCGTTCTGATGGTTTTATGATGAGAACATTGTCTTGGTGCCTCCTGTCAGGGGTTTTGTGGAAGTGTCCCGGGGAGTTGAGCTCTGAGGTGTTGTCGTCATAATTTTATCGTTGCAGTTCTGGAATACCTGAGTCTAGTACGCCGACATCGAAAATCTCTTTTATGCAGTTCGTTGGTGAGATAACCTCGACGCCACCCAGTACTGGGGCGGGAGTTCGGGAGTATCACCATAACTTGTATAACGGATGCTTTTCGAAGGTTGAGGTAGATGGTTTCCGAAGTTTTCTTGGTTATGTGTTGAAGGATGGATACAGCTGGATGTCGGATTTGCTAGATTTGGGTGAGATATTATGCTTCCCCTGTATCCCCAACACCTGATTGCATAACCAGAAAGGTTCGGGAGTTTCATAGGTGGGAATTCTAGTAGCTCTAGTTCTTCTTCCACGGATATTGGTTTGAGATTGGGATTTCTTACCAATTATTCGTTCTTGATCCGTACCTTGTTGATTTATTTCTCTACCTTAATTCTAAGTGGCTTCTCAATTTATGGATATGTGACCATTTCAAGAGGAATGCATTCGTTCATTTTGTTCGGATGTGAAGACTATATGTTGCAATTTTCATTTCGTTGGATTCAGCTTCAATATTTGTCTATCAATGTGCTAATGGATGTCAACCTCTTCAGGATGGCTCCTCCAACGCGCACGACTCCGAATCCTAATCCGCCACCACCTCCCCCTCCTCTGGAGGCATGGCAAGCTGTGATGGCCGCAACCAATGCAAACACACAGTTGATCATGCAAATTCTCCAAGAGCGCAATCAAGGAAACCAAGGGAACCAAGGAAACAATCAGAATCACTTTACTACACTCAACCAGTTCCTTGCTAACGGGCCAAAGACTTTCAGCAATTGTGTTGAGGCAACCGATGCTGACGATTGGCTTGTGGATCTGTGCAAGCATTTCGAGTGCAGTAACGTCAGGCCTGAGGACTTTGTCAAGTTCTCTTCCTTCCAACTCAAAGATCAAGCTGCAGGATGGTTCCAGCAGTACAAGGATTCCAGAGGTGGACGTGTTATTACTTGGGATGAATTCCGTCGAGATTTCCGAGCTCATCATATCCCCCAGTGTGTGGTTGAAAGCAAGCGTGAGGAATTCAGCAACCTGAAGCAAGGCTCTTTGTCTGTCTATGACTACAACAAGTTGTTCCAGAAGCTCGCCCGCTTTGCTAAGCAGGACGTCCCTGATGAGAAGAGCATGATATACCAGTTCAGGGGTGGTCTCAGAGAAGAAATTCAGCTAGCTCTTGTTCTCTTCGAGCCCTTGAGATACGATGAGTTCTACAACATGGCACTGAAGCAAGAGGCCGCTCAACTGAGGTGTGATGCTTCCAAGAAGCGAGTCAGAGATGTTACTCCTTCTTACTCTACTCAAGTGGCCAAGCAGCAGAAGTATTGGCCTCCTCCTCCTCCGTCACGTCAGCCGTATCAGCAGAAGAGCAAAGGTGGCAGTGGATCTTCCCCCCCCCCCAACCCTGGCTTTCAGAACAAGACTTCGTCTCAAGCTCCAAGATCGAGTGCTCCGTATCACCGTCCGCTTTCAGAGGTCACGTGCAACAAGTGCCAACAGAAGGGTCACTATGCCAACAAGTGTTTCAATCAGACGCGTCTTCCTCCTCCTCCTCCTGTCAGATCGGCAAGTACACCTGTGGTCAAGCATAACCCCAAGCACGCCAAGGTCAACTTGATGAACGCAGCTCAGGCAGAGGATTCGTCAGATGTCATCATGGGTAACCTTCATGTTAACGATATTCCCGCAAGAGTTCTTTTTGACACTGGTGCATCGCATTGTTTCATGTCAAAGCCATTTTTTACCAAGAATGAGTTCGTTTCGTCTCATTTGGGTAAACAAATGGATATCGTTTCTCCTGGCAAACGTTTGAGTGCAAGTCTGGAGGTGCCAGATGTTACTATCACCTTGGGCGACTACAAGTTCCTTTCTTCCCCAATGGTTCTTGGTAACTCAGATATTGATCTTATTCTCGGGATGGATTGGCTTTCTAAGCACAAGGCTCAGCTTGATTGTGCTGCAAGGCAGATTCAATTAACTCATTCGTCTGAGGATGTAATTGTCTTTGCCGCTCGGGATAATACCATCCGTCTGTTTTCTCTCAATGAGAAGGGTGAACTCGATGCCATCTCTCAAATTCCAGTCGTTTGCGAATATCAAGACGTCTTTCCAGAAGAGCTTCTAGGAATGCCTCCGCACCGGCCAGTTGAATTCGTTATTGATCTTGAGCCTGGCACGGAACCTGTGTGCAAACGTCCTTACAAGCTCGGACCTGAAGAGTTGAAGGAGCTGAAGAAGCAACTCGATATTCAAGAGAAAATGGGTCTCATCCGGCCTAGTTCTTCTCCGTGGGGTTGTGGTGTTCTTTTTGTGAAGAAGGATGGAACGGACCGACTTTGTGTTGATTACCGTCCATTGAACAAGAAGACCATCAAGAACAAATACCCACTTCCCAACATCAACGAGCTGTTCGAACAACTCAAAGGTGCCCAAGTATTCTCCAAGCTTGATCTCCGTATGGGTTATCATCAGATTCAAATCTGTGAGCAAGATATTCCAAAGACGGCTTTCAGGACAAGCTTTGGTTCATATGAATACACTGTCATGTCTTTTGGTCTCGTCAACGCTCCTCCGACGTTCTCTCGCATGATGAACTTCATCTTCAACGCCTACACCAATGACTTTGTTTTGATCTATCTCGACGACATTCTGGTTTTCTCGAAGAACAAGGAAGATCATGCCAAGCACTTGCGTTTGGTACTCGATAAGCTCAGGGAACATCAGTTCTACGCCAAGTTCTCCAAGTGTGAATTTTGGCTCGATGAGGTTCTTTATCTTGGTCATATCATCTCTGCCAAGGGCATTGCCGTGAATCCTGAGAAGGTGTCTGCAATTGTGAATTGGGAACCTCCTCAGAACGTGAAGCAACTCTGTAGCTTCTTCGGTCTCGCAAGCTACTGCCGAAGATTCGTTGAAAACTTTTCTAAGATCGCGAAGCCTCTCTCTAATCTCCTCCAGAAGCACGTCAAGTACGTTTGGTCTCCGGAGTGTGACATTGCTTTCAACACCTTGAAAGGAAAATTGATCACTGCTCTAGTTCTGACTCCGCCTGATGAATCCAAGTCGTACGAGGTCTTTTGTGATGCCTCTCTCCAAGGTCTTGGCGCAGTATTGATGCAAGAGAAGAAAGTTGTTGCTTATACCTCTCGCCAGTTGAAGCCCAATGACAAGAACTACCCCACTCATGATCTCGAGTTGGCGGCAGTTGTGCATGCTCTTTTGACTTGGAGACATCTCTTATTGGGAAGAAAAGTGGACATTTTCACTGATCACAAGAGTCTCAAGTACATCTTCACTCAGCCTAATCTCAACCTCGGGCAAACTCGATGGGTCGAAATGATTCAAGAGTATAATCCGAGTATCGAGTATACTCCAGGCAAGGCCAATGTGATTGCTGACGCATTGAGCAGGAAAGCTTATTGCAACAGTCTGATTCTTAAGCCTTATCAACCCGAGCTTTGTGAAGCTTTCCGCAAACTTAATCTGCAAGTTGTTCCTCAAGGTTTCCTCGCCAATGTTCAAGTCTCTCCTACCTTGGAAGACCAGATTCGCCAAGCCCAGCTTCTTGACGCTATGGTGAAAAAGGTGAAGATTGGGATTGCCAAGAGTCAACCCAAGTACAAGTGCTACCGCCTTGATGATAAGGATACTCTCTTCTTCGAGGATCGTATTGTTGTACCCAAAGGTGACCTTCGTAAAGTGATCATGAACGAGGCTCACAATTCTCTCCTCTCCATCCACCCTGGGAGCACGAAGATGTATCAGGACCTTAAGCAGGCTTATTGGTGGACTCGAATGAAGCGCGAGATTGCTCAATTCGTGAATGAATGTGATGCCTGCAGAAGAGTGAAGGCAGAACACCAAAGGCCAGCTGGTCTCCTCCAACCTCTTGCCATTCCAGAATGGAAGTTTGACCACATTGAAATGGACTTCGTGACTGGGTTTCCAAAGTCCAAGCGTGGCAATGATGCTATATTCGTTGTCATTGACAAACTCACCAAAGTGGCTCATTTTCTGCCTATCAAAGAGTCGATCACTGCAGCTCAATTGGCGGAACTCTATACCTCTCGTATTGTCTCTCTGCACGGTATTCCACAAGTGATCTCTTCAGACCGTGGCAGCATCTTTACATCCAAGTTTTGGGATTCTTTTCAGAAGGCCATGGGCACCAACTTCCGCTTCAGCACAGCTTTCCATCCTTAAACTAGCGGTCAAGTCGAGTGTGTCAACCAGATTCTTGAAGATATGCTCAGGGCTTGTGTGATCTCCTTCGGCATGAAGTGGGAGGATTGTCTTCATTATGCTGAATTCTCCTACAACAACAGTTTTCAAGCAAGTTCGGGCAAGGCCCCATTTGAAATTCTGTATGGCAGGAAGTGTCGTACCCCTCTCAACTGGTCTGAAACCGGTGAACGTCAGCTTTTGGGTAATGACTTAATCACAGAGGCAGAGGAAATGTGCAAAGTCATTCGTGATAACCTCAAAGCAGCCCAATCCCGCAAGAAGAGCTACTATGATAGTAAGCACCGTGATTTGGCTTTCGAGATCGGAGATCATGTTTACCTCCGCGTCTCTCCTTTGAAAGGTACTCGTCGCTTCGGTATCAAAGGGAAGCTTGCCCCTAGATACGTGGGACCTTTCAAGATTGTCAGCAAGAGAGGCGACCTCGCCTATCAACTCGAGCTTCCTTCAAACTTTGCAAATGTTCATGACGTGTTCCATGTCTCTCAGCTTCGAAAGTGCTTCAAGACTCCTGACCGCACTATCAACTTCGAGGACATTGAGCTCCAAGAAGATCTCTCCTATCGTGAGCACCCAGTTGCTATTCTTGAAGAGACTGAACGCAAGACTCGCAACAAGTCAATCAAATTTCTCAAAGTCAAGTGGTCACACCATTCCGACCGTGAAGCTACCTGGGAACGCGAGGATCACCTCCGTTCTGAATACCCAGCGTTCTTTCAGTCCTAGATCTCGGGACGAGATCCTTTCGTAGTGGTGGAGTGTTGTAACACCCCGGATGTAACTTTCGCAATTTGTACTCCAACTCTTGCCGTTTCCGGCGTTAAGTTATTATATTTTCTCGGGTTCGGGTTTTTGTCTCCGTGTGTTGTTGTCGTTGTCATGCATCCCATATCATGTCATCATGTGCATTGCATTTGCATACGTGTTCCTCTCATGCATTCGAGCATTTTTCCCGTTGTCCGTTTTGCATTTCGGCGCTTCGTTCTCCTCCGGTGGTCATTTCTACCTTTCTTTCGTGTGTGGGGATTAAACATTTCCGGATTGGACCGAGAATTGCCAAGCGGCCTTGGTTTACTACCGGTAGACCGCCTGTCAAGTTTCGTATCATTTGGACTTCGTTTGATACTCCAACGGTTAACCAAGGGACCGAAAAGGCCTCGTGTGTGTTGCAGCCCAACACCCCTCCAATTTGGCCCAAAACCCACCTATGCCTTCTCCATCATCTAGAGCGTTCGATCACGATCGCGTGGCCAAAAACCGCACCTCATTTGGACTCTCCTAGCTCCCTCTACCTATAAATATAGCCTCCTCCCCGAAAATTCGCGGATCCCCTCTCCAAACCCTAGTCCCCTTCGTCTCCACGCGCCGGCGGACAAATTTCCGTCCGGCCGGACGTGTCCGCTGCTCCCCGCCGCCGCCACGTGGCGCCTCCCTATACGCCCGGCCGCCTCTCTCCGCCGCCGGCCCGCCGAGCCCAGGCAGGGCCCCCGCGGGCCCATCCGCGCGCGCCGCTCGCACCGTCGCCCCGCCGCCTTCTCCTACCTCGCGCCGCCGCCTCCCCTTTTGCCGGCGCCCGCGCCACCGGACGCTGACGAGCCGCCGCCGCCTCTCCGCCTCGGCCACCGTCCGCCACAGGCCGCCGTCCGTCCCGCGCCGGCGTCCGCCTCCTCGCCGCGCTGTCCTCATCGCCGGCAGGATCTCCGGTGACCGGATCCGACCGGATCCGCCTCCTCCGACCTCCCCGGCGCCGCCCCGCGCCCTCCTCCGGTGAAACTCCGGCCGGCCGTCCTCGGGATCCGTGCCGGCGAACTCCAGATCTGGACCCGGTTGACCTCTTTCTCCTGAAACCCTAGCTTCATGTGCCCATCTTCATAATGCTATAACTTTGCATCCGTAGCTCCGATTTGGGCATATAGCATATCAAAATGTTCATCTCAGAGAGTACATCATTTCATTCCATTGCATCATTTTCATTTGAGTTCATCTTGATGCCCGAAATGCTGTTACAAGAGGACTACTTGAGATAATTGTCAGATCTGCTGCTCCAGTTAGCTTTTTGTCATTTCTGCCATGATTATTGTGTGCATGATATGCCCTGATGCTCTACATATGTTTTGTTAAGGGTTTTGTCATCTTTCCAGAGGTGCAACCCATGTATTTTTGTGATGTGTGTGGTGACTAGCACGAGCTTGCAAAGTGGTGCACTTGGTAATTCTGATTTCAGGGACTTAGCAATTCCACTAAGTCCTTGAGCTGTGTATCTCATATGGCCATATGTTCATGTTGTTTCCTAGTGATCCGTGCCTCTTTTGAGGATGATCAGTGAGGATGTTTTGTTAATATTGTAGTGCTCTATCCATCCATATCTTTGTTTGCAATTATGGAGCACCCTAGCTTGAGTCAATCGAGTTCTACTTTTGCTACTTTGTGAATCTGGGCAGATTGTCAACTTGTTTGCAATTTTGCAGATGATGTTGTAGTTGATCCGTGCATGCTATGCTATTGATCTTGCCATGTCTAGCTTGAATTTTGTGTATTCTTGATGGATGTATGCTTAGCTTTTCATGACTTTCTCCGTATTGAGTGCATCGATCTCGTAAACATGCCTACTTGATATCTGTTTTGAGCATGCTTCAGTTTTCACTAAGTCCGTGATCTGATTATGTTTTTGCCATGTTCACATGCTTGCAATTGTATTTTCTGATCCCTTGTGGCTCAAGGTCACTAAGGGACTTTTGTTAAGCTCTTTGAGTAGCTCCATGCCATCCTTTACTTTTCCATGTTCAGGTCCTGTATCATGTAGTTTTGTTGCTCCGAAGAGTGTTATCTGATCTGAAATTCCAGACAAGTGTTGATTTCACCAAGTCTGAAATCTGTTTGCCATATGCATTTTTGCCATGCTTGTTTGAACCTGATAATTGATGAATTGGCCGTAGCTCAGTGCTAGACTTTTGTTATGCATCTTGAATTGCATCACTGCCATGTATTTTGTTGTCATGTTTGGGTGTTGTAGCATGTTCATTTCGTTGCATTTAGATGGTTACTTGCTGTTAATCGCAGACCGGTGCCATATTTGAATCGCTTGCCATTTCCAAACCGTAACTCCGATTCCGGCGTTCTTTATATCGTTTTCAAGCGATTTCATCTCATATTTCCAGTGGCACACTTGGATTTCCAAGTTGAGGCCAGGTTCTTGCATTTCCTGTCACATCTTGCATATGCATCCCGCATCGCATCCCGCATAGCATATCATCTTTGCATCATGTTGTTTGAGTTGCACGTGGTTGATTTGTGTCCTTGTTGCTTGTTTGTCTTGTTTGGGTAGAGCCGGGAGATGAGTTCGCTAACGAGGAGCCCGTTGAGTTTGCTTTCGAGGATCCAGTCAACTCTGACAACTGTGCAGGCAAGATGATCATACCCTCGAAATCACTACTATCTTTGCTATGCTAGATTGCTCGCTCTTTTGCTATGCCAATGCTACGATGCCTACCACTTGCTTTCAAACCTCCCAAATTTCCATGTCAATCCTCTAACCCACCATGTCCTAGCAAACTGTTGATTGGCTATGTTACCACTTTGCTCAGCTCCTCTTATAGCGTTGCTAGTTGCAGGTGAAGATTGGAGGCCGTTCCTTGTTGGAACTTTTATTTACTTGTTGGGATATCATTATTTTGCCATGTTATCTTAATGCATCTATATACTTGGTAAAGGGTGGAAGGCTCGGCCTATCGCCTAGTGTTTTGTTCCACTCTTGCCGCCCTAGTTTCCGTCATATCGGTGTTATGTTCCCGGATTTTGCGTTCCTTACGCGGTTGGGTTATAATGGGAACCCCTTGGATAGTTCGCCTTGATTAAAGCTTTTCCAGCAATGCCCAACCTTGGTTTTACCATTTGCCACGTAGCCTCTTTTTCCCTTGGGTTTCCGGAGCCCGAGGGTCATCTTATTGTAAACCCCCGGGCCAGTGCTCCTTTGAGTGTTGGTCCACCTGTCAGCTGCCGGTGGCCACCAGGGGCAACTCTGGGCTGGCCTACCCGTACCTAAGACAATCTGAGTGTGCCCTGAGAAAGAGATATGTGCAGCTCCTATCGGAATTTGTCGGCACATTCGGGCGGTGTTGCTGGTCTTGTTTTAACCTGTCGAAGTGTCTTGAAGAACCGAGATCCCGAGTCTGATCGGAACGTCTTGGGAGGAGGTCTATTCCTTCGTTGACCGTGAGAGCTTGTCATGGGCTAAGTTGGGACTCCCCTGCAGGGATTTGAACTTTCGAAAGCCGTGCCCGTGGTTATGGGCAGATGGGAATTTGTTAATGTCTGGTTGTAGATAACTTGAACCTTAACTTAATTAAAATGAATCCACTGAGTGTGTTACCATGATGGTGTTGGAAATATGCCCTAGAGGCAATAATAAATTGGTTATTATTATATTTCCTTGTTCATGATAATCGTTTATTATCCATGCTATAATTGTATTGATAGGAAACTCAGATACATGTGTGGATACGTAGACAACACCATGTCCCTAGTAAGCCTCTAGTTGACTAGCTCGTTGATCAATAGATGGTTACGGTTTCCTGACCATGGACATTGGATGTCATTGATAACGGGATCACATCATTAGGAGAATGATGTGATGGACAAGACCCAATCCTAAGCCTAGCACAAAGATCGTGTAGTTCGTATGCTAAAGCTTTTCTAATGTCAAGTATCATTTCCTTAGACCATGAGATTGTGCAACTACCGGATACCGTAGGAGTGCTTTGGGTGTATCAAACGTCACAACGTAACTGGGTGACTATAAAGGTGCATTACAGGTATCTCCGAAAGTGTCTGTTGGGTTGGCACGAATCGAGACTGGGATTTGTCACTCCGTGTAAACGGAGAGGTATCTCTGGGCCCACTCGGTAGGACATCATCATAATGTGCACAATGTGATCAAGGAGTTGATCACGGGATGATGTGTTACGGAACGAGTAAAAGAGACTTGCCGGTAACGAGATTGAACAAGGTATCAGGATACCGACGATCGAATCTCGGGCAAGTATAATACCGCTAGATAAAGGGAATTGTATACGGGATTGATTAAGTCCTTGACATCGTGGTTCATCCGGTGAGATCATCGTGGAACATGTGGGAGCCATCATGGGTATCCAGATCCCGCTGTTGGTTATTGACCGGAGAACGTCTCGGTCATGTCTACATGTCTCCCGAACCCGTAGGGTCTACACACTTAAGGTTCGGTGACGCTAGGGTTATAGAGATATTAGTATGCGGTAACCCGAAAGTTTTTCGGAGTCCCGGATGAGATCCCGGACATCATGAGGAGTTCCGGAATGGTCCGGAGGTAAAGAATTATATATAGGAAGTGCTATTTCGGCCATCGGGACAAGTTTCGGGGTCATCGGTATTGTACCGGGACCACCGGAAGGGTCCCGGGGGCCCACCGGGTGGGGCCACCTGCCCCGGGGGGCCACATGGGCTGTAGGGGGTGTGCCTTGGCCTATATGGGCCAAGGGCACCAGCCCCAAGAGGCCCATGCGCCAAGAGAGAAAAAAAAAGGGAGAGTCCTAAAGGGGGAAGGCACCTCCGAGGTGCCTTGGGGAGGATGGACTCCTCCCCACCCTTGGCCGCACCCTTCCTTGGAGGAAGGGGCAAGGGCTGCGCCTCCCCCTCTCCCTTGGCCCTATATATAGTGGGGAAAAAGGAGGAGCAAACCAATCTAAGGCCTGGTGCCTCCCTCTCCCTCCCGTGACACATCTTCCTCCTGCCGCAGCGCTTAGCGAAGCCCTGTCGGAATCCTGCTACTTCCACCACGCCGTCGTGCTGCTGGATCTCCATCAAACTCTCCCTCCTCCTTGATGGATCAAGGCATGGGAGACGTCTCCGTTCCGTACGTGTGTTGAACGCGGAGGTGCCGTCCGTTCGGCGCTAGGATCATCGGTGATTTGAATCACGACGAGTACGACTCCATCAACCCCGTTCACTTGAACGCTTCCGCTTAGCGATCTACAAGGGTATGTAGATGCACTCTCCTTCCCCTCGTTGCTAGTCTCTCCATAGATTGATCTTGGTGACACGTAGGAAAATTTTGAATTTCTGCTACGTTCCCCAACAGTGGCATCATGAGCTAGGTCTATGCGTAGATTCTATGCACGAGTAGAACACAAAGTAGTTGTGGGCATTGATTTTGTTCAATATGCTTGCCGTTACTGGTCTTATCTTGATTCGGCGGCATCATGGGATGAAGCGGCCCGGACCAACTTTACACGTACTCTTACGTGAGACCGGTTCCACCGACAAATATGCACTAGTTGCATAAGGTGGCTAGCGGGTGCCTGTCTCTCCCACTTTAGTCGGATCGGATTCGATGAATAGGGTCCTTATGAAGGGTAAATAGCAATTGGCATATCACGCTATGGTTTTGCGTAGGTAAGAAACGTTCTTGCTAGAAACCCATAGCAGCCACGTAAAACATGCAAACAACAATTAGAGGACGTCTAACTTGTTTTTGCAGGGTATGCTATGTGATGTGATATGGTCAAAAGGATGTGATGAATGATATATGTAATGTATGAGATTGATCATGTTCTTGTAATAGATGATCATGGAGCCCCAAGATGGAGATCAAAGGAGCTATATGATATTGGCCATATCATGTCACTATTATTTGATTGCATATGATGTTTATCATGTTTATACATCTTATTTGCTTAGAACGACGGTAGTAAATAAGATGATCCCTTACAACAATTTCAAGAAGTGTTCTCCCCTAACTGTGCACCGTTCCTACAGTTCGTCGCTTCGAAGCATCACGTGTTAATCGGGTGTGATAGATCCTTTCGTTCACATACAACGGGTGTAAGCAAGATTTACACATGCAAAAACACTTAGGGTTAACTTGACGAGCCTAGCATGTGAAGACATGGCCTTGGAACACAGAGACCGAAAGGTCAAACACGAGTCGTATGGAAGATACGATCAACATGATGATGTTCACCGACGTTGACTAGTCCGTCTCACGTGTTGATCGGACACGGCCTAGCTCACTCGGATCATGTAATCACTTAGATGACTAGAGGGATGTCTATCTAAGTGGGAGTTCATAAGATGAACTTAATTATCCTGAACATAGTCAAAAAAGGATTTTTGCAAATTATGTCGTAGCTCACGCTATAGTTCTACTGTTTAGATATGTTCCTAGAGAAAAATTAGTTGAAAGTTGATAGTAGCAATTATGCGGACTAGGTCCGTAAACTAAGGATTGTCCTCATTGCTTCTTAGAAGGCTTATGTCCTTAATGCACCGCTCGGTGTGTTGAACCTCGAACGTCGTCTGTGGATGTTGCGAACATCTGACATACATGTTTTGATAACTACGTGATAGTTCAGTTAAATGGTTTAGAATTGAGGCACCAAAGATGTTTTTGAAAATGTCGCGAAACATATGAGATGTTTTCGAGGGCTGAAATTGGGATTTCAGGCTCGTGCCCACGTCAAGAGGTATAAGACCTTCGACGATTTTCTTAGCCTGCAGACTAAGGGAGAAAAGCTCAATTGTTGAGCTTGTGCTCAGATTGTCTGAGTACAACAATCGCTTGAATCGAGTGGGAGTTAATCTTCCAGATAAGATAGTGATGTTTCTCCGAAGTCATTACCACCAAGCTGCTAGAGCTTCGTGATGAACTATAATATATCGGGGACATGTATGATGATCCTTGAGATATTCGCGATGTTTGACACCACGAAAGTAGAAATCAAGAAGGAGCATCAATTGTTGATGGTTAGTAAAACCACTAGTTTCAAGAAGGGCAAGGGCAAGAAGGGATACTTCATGAAACGGCAATTCAGCTGCTGCTCTAGTGAAGAAACCCAAAGTTGAACCCAAACCCGAGACTATGTGCTTCTGTAATAAGGGGAACAGCCACTGGAGCAGAATTACCCTAGATACTTGGTAGATTAGAAGGCTGGCAAGGTCGATAGAAGTATATAGGATATACATTGTGTTGATGTGAACTTTACTAGTACTCCTAGTAGCACCAGGGTATTAGATACCGGTTCAGTTGCTAAGTGTTAGTAACTCGAAATAAAAGCTACGGAATAAACGGAGACTAGCTAAAGGTGAGCTGACGATATGTGCTGGAAGTGTTTCCAATGTTGATATGATCAAGCATCGCACGCTCCCTCTACCATCGAGATTGGTGTTTGCGTTGAGCATAGACATGATTGGATTATGTCTATCGCAATATGGTTATTCATTTAAGGAGAATAACGGTTACTCTGTTTATTTGAATAATACCTTCAATGGTCTTACACCTAAAATGAATGGTTTATTGAATCTCGATCGTAGTGATACACATGTTCATGCCAAAAGATAGTAATGATAGTACCACCTACTTGTGGCACTGCCACGTAAGTCATATCGGTATAAAACGCATGAAGAAGCTCCATGTTGATGGATCTTTGGGCTCACTCGTTTTTGAAAAGTTTGAGACATGCGAACCATGTCTATTGGTGTGTATGCATGAAGAAACTCCATGCAAATGAACCGTTTGGACTCACTTGATTTTGAATCACTTGAGGCATGCAAATCATACCACATGGGCAAGATGACTGAAAGCCTCGGTTTCAGTAAAATGGAACTAGAAAGCAAATTGTTGGAAGTAATACATTTTGATGTGTGCAGTTCAATGAGTGCTGAGGCATGTAGTGGATATCGTTATGTTCTTTCTTCACAGATGATTTGAGTAGATGTTGAGTACATTTACTTGATGAATCACGAGTCTGAATTATTGAAAGGTTCAAGTAATTTCAGTGTGAAGTTGAAAGATCATCATGACAAGAGGATAAAAGATCTATGATATGATCATAGAGATGAATATCTGAATTACGAGTTTGGCACAAAATTAAGACATTGTGGAAATCGTTTCACAACTAATACAGCCTGGAACACCATAGTGTGATGGTGTGTCCGAACATCATAACTGCACCCTATTGGATATGATGCATACCATGATGTCTCTTATCAAATTACCACAATAGTTTATGGGTTAAGCATTAGAGACAACCACATTCACTTTAAATAGGGCACCACGTAATTCCGATGAGATGACACCGTATGAACTATGGTTTAGAGAAACCTAAGCTGTCATTTCTTAAAAGTTTGGGGCTGCGACGCTTATGTGAAAAAGTTTCAGGCTGATAAGCTCGAACCCAAAGCGGATAAATGCATCCTCATAGGACACCCAAAACAGTTGGGTATACCTCCTGTCTCAGATCCGAAAGCAATAAGGGATTGTTTCTAAAATCGGGTCCTTTCTCGAGGAAAAGTTTCTCTCGAAAGAATTGAGTGGGAGGATTGTGGAGACTTGATGAGGTTATTGAACCGTCACTACAACTGGTATGTAGCAGGGCACAGGAAGTTGTTCCTGTGGCACCTACACCAATTGGAGTGGAAGCTTATGATAGTGATCATGAAACTTCAGATCAAGTCACTACCAAACCTCGTGGGATGACAAGGATGCATACTACTTCATAGTGGTACGTAATCCTGTCTTGGAAGTCATGTTGCTAGACAACAATGAACCTACGAGCTATGGAGAAGTGATGGTGGGCCCGGATTCCAATAAATGGCTCGAGGCCATAAAATCCGAGAGAGGATCCATGTATGAAAACAAAGTGTAGACTTTGGCAGAACGGCTCGATGGTCGTAAGGCTATTGAGTACAGATGGATTTTAAAAGGAAGACGGACAATGATGGTAAGTATCACTGTTAAGAAAGCTCGACTTGTCGTTAAGATGTTTTCCGACAAGTTCAAGGAGTTGACTACGGTGAGACTTTCTCACTCGTAGCGATGCTAAGAGTCTGTTGGAATTATATTAGCGATTACTGCGTTATTTATGAAATCTTGCAGATAGGATGTCAAAACATTGTTTCCTCGACGATTTTATTGAGGAAAGGTTGTATGTGATACAACCGGAAGGTTTTGTCAATCCTGAAATATGCTAATAAGTATGCAAAGCTCCAGCAATCCTTGTAAGGACTGGAGTAAGCATCTCGGAGTTGGAATGTACGCTTTGATGAGATGATCAAAGATTTTGGGTTTATATAAGGTTTATGAGAAACTTGTATTTCCAAAGAAGTGAGTGGGAGCACTATAGAATTTCTGATGAGTATATGTTGTTGATCAGAAATGATGTAGAGTTTCTGGAAAGCATATAGGGTTATTGGGAAAGTGTTTTCAATGGAAAGCCTGGATTAAGCTACTTGAGCATTGAGCATCAAGATCTATAAGGATAGATCAAAATGCTTAATAGTACTTTCAAATGAGCACATACCTTGACATGATCTTGAAGGTGTTCAAGATGGATCAGTCAAAGAAGGAGTTCTTGCCTGAGTTATAAGGTATGAAGTTAAGACTTAAAGCTCGACCACGGCAGAATAGAGAGAATAGACGAAGATCGTCCCCTATGCTTAAGACGTAGGCTCTACAGTATGCTATGCTGTGTACCGCACCTGAAGTGTGCCTTGCCATGAGTCAGTCAAGGGGTACAAGAGTGATCCAAGAATGGATCATAGGACAGCGGTCAAAGTTATCCTTAGTAACTAGCGGACTAAGGAAGTTTCTCGGTTATGGAGGTGGTAAAAAGAGTTCATCGTAAAGGGTTACGTCGATGCAAGATTAACACCTATCCGGATAGCTCTGAGTAGAGATACCGGATGCATATAATGGAGCAACAATTTAGAATACTCCAAGTAGAACAGTTATTTGGAATAGCTCCAAATAGAAGCTACATCTAGGAGATGACATAGAGATTTGTAGAGCACACACGGATCTGAAAGGTTCGGACCCGTTGACTAAAACCTCTCTCACAAGCAACATGATCAAACCTAAAACTCATTGAGTGTTAATCACATAGTGATGTGAACTAGACTACTGACTCTAGTAAACTCTTGGGTGTTAGTCACATGGCGATGTGACCTGTGAGTGTTAATCACATGGCGATGTGAACTAGATTATTGACTCTAGTGCAAGTGGGAGACTGTTGGAAATATGCCCTAGAGGCAATAATAAATTAGTTATTATTATATTTCCTTGTTCATGATAATCGTTTATTATCCATGCTATAATTGTATTGATAGGAAACTCAGATACATGTGTGGATACGTAGACAACACCATGTCCCTAGTAAGCCTCTAGTTGACTAGCTCGTTGATCAATAGATGGTTACGGTTTCCTGACCATGGACATTGGATGTCATTGATAACGGGATCACATCATTAGGAGAATGATGTGATGGACAAGACCCAATCCTAAGCCTAGCACAAAGATCGTGTAGTTCGTATGCTAAAGCTTTTCTAATGTCAAGTATCATTTCCTTAGACCATGAGATTGTGCAACTCCCGGATACCGTAGGAGTGCTTTGGGTGTGCCAAAGTCACAACGTAACTGGGTGCTATAAAGGTGCATTACAGGTATCTCCGAAAGTGTCTGTTGGGTTGGCACGAATCGAGACTGGGATTTGTCACTCCGTGTAAACGGAGAGGTATCTCTGGGCCCACTCGGTAGGACATCATCATAATGTGCACAATGTGATCAAGGAGTTGATCACGGGATGATGTGTTACGGAACGAGTAAAAGAGACTTGCCGGTAACGAGATTGAACAAGGTATCGGGATACCGACGATCGAATCTCGGGCAAGTATACCGCTAGATAAAGGGAATTGTATACGGGATTGATTAAGTCCTTGACATCGTGGTTCATCCGATGAGATCATCGTGGAACATGTGGGAGCCAACATGGGTATCCAGATCCCGCTGTTGGTTATTGACCGGAGAGTCATCTCGGTCATGTCTGCATGTCTCCCGAACCCGTAGGGTCTACACACTTAAGGTTCGGTGACGCTAGGGTTATAGAGATATTAGTATGCGGTAACCCGAAAGTTGTTCGGAGTCCGGATGAGATCCCGGACGTCACGAGGAGTTCCGGAATGGTCCGGAGGTAAAGATTATATATAGGAAGTGCTATTTCGGCCATCGGGACAAGTTTCGGGGTCATCGGTATTGTACCGGGACCACCGGAAGGGTCCCGGGGGTCCCACCGGGTGGGGCCACCTGCCCCGGGGGGCCACATGGGCTGTAGGGGGTGTGCCTTGGCCTATATGGGCCAAGGGCACCAGCCCCAAGAGGCCCATGCGCCAAGAGAGAAAAAAAAAGGGAGAGTCCTAAAGGGGGAAGGCACCTCCGAGGTGCCTTGGGGAGGATGGACTCCTCCCCACCCTTGGCCGCACCCTTCCTTGGAGGAAGGGGCAAGGGCTGCGCCTCCCCCTCTCCCTTGGCCCTATATATAGTGGGGAAAAAGGAGGAGCAAACCAATCTAAGGCCTGGCGCCTCCCTCTCCCTCCTGTGACACATCTTCCTCCTCCCGCAGCGCTTAGCGAAGCCCTGTCGAAATCCCGCTACTTCCACCACACCGTCGTGCTGCTGGATCTCCATCAACCTCTCCCTCCTCCTTGCTGGATCAAGGCATGGGAGACGTCTCCGTTCCGTACGTGTTTTGAACGCGGAGGTGCCGTCCGTTCGGCGCTAGGATCATCGATGATTTGAATCACGACGAGTACGACTCCATCAACCCCGTTCACTTGAACGCTTCCGCTTAGCGATCTACAAGGGTATGTAGATGCACTCTCCTTCCCCTCGTTGCTAGTCTCTCCATAGATTGATCTTGGTGACACGTAGGAAAATTTTGAATTTCTGCTACGTTCCCCAACAGATGGCCTCTTCTTGGCGGAGTCCGGCAAGTGGACACGGTGTTGGAGTAATGTTTGCGCAGGTTCTTCTCTAGTTTCTCGCTCGCGCTTTGCCTCCTCTTCTCGCTCTCTTTTGCGAATAAGTTAGCCACCATATATGCTAGTCGCTTGCTGCAGCTCCACATATATTTGTACCTTGCCTTACCTATAAGCTCAAATAGTCTTGATCGCGAGGGTGCGAGATTGCTTAGTCCCTGTGGCTCATAGATTACTATTACACCAGATGCAGGGCCTGATGATTCCGCTCCAGGAGACGCGTTTGAGCTCAAGTGGGAGTTCGACGAGGACTCTCAACGTTACTATGTTTCCTTTCCTGATGATCAGTAGTGGTGCCCAGTTGGGGGTGATCGGGACCGTGTCGCATGTTGGGTTATCTTTTATTTTGGCGCCGTAGTCGGGCCATGAGTGTTTGGATGATATAATGTTATTTATGTACTTGATTGACGTGGCGAGTGTAAGCCAACTATGTTTTCTCCCCTTTTATTATCTATATTACATGGGATGTTGTGAAGATTGCCTAACTTGCGACATATGCCTTCAATGCGATTATGCCTCTAAGTCGTGCCTCGACACGTGGGAGATATAGTCGCATCGAGGGTGTTACATGATAGAACTTCAAATAATCATGACGGTATCCAGGCAATGATCATTATATAGGCATCACGTTCAAGATTAGTAGACCGACTCCTGCCTGCATCTACTACTATCACTCCACACATCGACCGCTATCCCGCATGCATCTAGTGTATTAAGTTCATGAAAAAATGGAGTAATGCAACAAGTACGATGACATGATGTAGACAATATCTATTTATGTAGAAATAGACCCCATCTTGTTATCCTTAATAGCAATGATACATATGTGTCGGTTCCCCTTCTATCACTGGGATCAAGCACCATAAGATCGAACCCATCACAAAGCACCTCTTCCCATGGCAAGAAAAATCAATCTAGTTGGCCTAACTCAACCATAAATTCGAAGAAGAAATACGAGGCTATAAGTAATCATGCATATAAGAGATCAAACGACTCAAATAACTTTCATGGATAAAAACATAGATCTGATCATAAACTCATAGTTCATCGGATCCCAACTGCAAAAAGAGTTACATCAAATAGATCTCCAAGAGACCATTGTATTGAGAATCAAAAGAGAGAGAGAGAGAGAGGAAGCCATCTAACTACTAACTACAGACCCGTAGGTCTACAATGAACTACTCACGCATCATCAGAGAGGCACCATTGAGGATGATGAACCCCTCATTGATGGTGTCTAGATTGGATCTGGTGGTTCTGGAACTTGCAGCGGCTGGAATTGATTTTCGTCGACTCCCCTAGGGTTTCTGGAATATTGGGGTATTTATAAAGCAAAGAGGCAGTGCGGGAGGCCACCGAGGTGGGCACAACCCACCAGGTCGCGCCTGGGCCCCCAGGCACGCCCAGGTGGGTTGTGCCCCCCTCGGGGCCCCCTCTCTAGTACTTCTTCGGCCCATCTTGTGTCTTCTGGTCCAGAAAAAATCTCTAAAAAGTTTCGCTGCATTTGGACTCCATTTGGTACTGATTTTCTGCGAAGTAAAAAACAAGCAAAAAATAGCATCTGGCACTGGGCACTATGTCAATAGGTTAGTCCCAAAATTGATATAAAGTTGCTATAAAATGATTCTAAAACATCCAAGAATGATAATATAACAGCATGGAATAATCAAAAATTATAGATACGTTGGAGACGTATCAAGGAGCTTCTAAGTAAACTAACCTACGATATAGAGAAAAGGCAAATAACATCGAAGCGTATCAGCATGCATGCATGCATGCGTTTGGATATGTGTTTATAACAACCGAACTATCGAAAATTAGTCATTAAATTAACCTGCTAGACATGATTTAGAAAAATGGCAAACAACGATCGAAGCATACCTGCATGCATGGATGGGTTCGGATATGTTTCTAACAGCCGAACGATCGAAAGTTAGTCATTGAACTAACATGCTGGACACGATACAAAGAAAAGGCAAACAACATCGAAGTGTATCTGCATGCATGCATGCGTTCGGATATGTGTTTCTAAGGGACGAACTGTCAAAAATTAGTCATTAAACTAACCTACTGGACACGATATGAAAAAAAGGAAAACAACACCGAAGCGTATCTGCATGCATGGATGCGTTCGGATATGTTTCTGACAGACAAACAATCGAAATTTGGTCATTAAATTAACCTGCTTGACACGATATAGAGAAAAGGCAAACAACATCGAAGCATATCTGCATGCATGCATGCGTTAGGATATGTTTCTAACAGTCGATCGATCGAAAGTTTTTATCATAATAATTTTATTCCTCAGATAATAGCAAGATCATTTACATATTTGTGAAGAATAAAGTCAGGGATGAAAGTCTCCCAAACTTCAGAAGTACTATTACTAAAACAATGCTTTGCTAATCCATCCGCTAGCATATTTGCCTCTCTGCTACAGAACTCATAGCTAATACTCGCAAACTCCATTGCCAAGTGGGAGCACTCTGCCACCACAGGAACATCCACTCCCATGTACGCATTCGGGTCGGGTATAGATTTCAAAGCGTTCATACAATCTGACTCAATGTTGAGATTTGTGCATCCCAGATTTGCTGTCGGGTATAGTCCAGAACGGATGGCCATTAGCTCAGTTGATTCCATGCTTGAGACATGAGGTAGTGCTAGTGTTGTCGCCTTCCAGAAATTTGCCCAGGTATAGTTCACAATGGATGGCCATTAGTCAGCTGATTCCGCGCTTGAGACCTGAGGTAGTGCTAGTGTTGTCGCTCCCAGAAATTTTCCTTGAACGTCACGGGCGGCAATTCCACAAGCTCCACTGAGATTCTCTTGATGAAATGATGCATCAACATTCACTTTTATAACTCCCCTACTTGGCTTCTTCCACACTTGATCATTCTTGTGGATGGGATGGTTTGGTGTATTTGCACGAACAAAATTGGTAGCAAGTACCTGAATTGAGATGGCTGATTGCTCTGGAGTTGCGACAGCCTCCCCCTTTGCAACTTGCCTCCTTTGCCACCATATAAACCACATGGCCACCAGGATAAGCTCGGTAGTGGGAATATCATGTGTTATCGTATGCAGGCAGATCAAAATAGACCCGGACCGGTCCTGCACAACTGCGTTGTCTATCACCTCAGTTAACCCTAGTGAAGACCACACTTGCATTGCTGTATCACATGTGAACAGACAATGTTGAATGTCTTCGAAAGAAATTTTGCATATCCCGCATTGTGGGATCAAGGGTATAGACCGTAGCATGGTAGTACTCCCTTAAGGACTTTCCAACCAAAATGCTTGATCTTTCCCGGTAAAACAAAGATGCCATGGCTCCTTCCAAACCCCGCTAAGTTGAGCACTCCCTGGACTATTCGAATTTGCATAGTGGCGACCATGGTCAAATTCTAAGTGATATGCCGAGCGTACTGAGAAGGTTCCAGACATTGTATAGTGTCATGCCACAAAATCTTCTAGTGCTTCAACATGTAATGGAATTTGTAACATTCTGCGTACATCAACTGGTGAGAACACGCTCTGAATTAGTGCCTCATCCCACTGACCCGTATGAGGGTCAATGATCTCTTGCACTTTTGACAACATGATTCCACCTCTAGGGGTGATAATCTTCCTTGTTAGACTTGATGGGATCCATGGGTCATCCCAAATGTTAATCTGTGAACCAGTGCCCACTCGCCAAATACATCCCCTCTTGGAAGTTTGTATCCCAACAATCAAACTTTGCCATGTAAACGAGGAGCCTTTCTTTGGGCCAACTCTCAGAACATTACCATCAGGATAGTATTTTGCACTTAGAACACGTGCACACAGAGAGTTAGGATTCTGGATCAGTCGCCAACACTGCTTTGCTAACATAGCAAGGTTAAAGCTATGAAGGTCTCTAAATCTCATACCTCCCTTCTTCTTCGGTACACACATCTTCCACCATGCAAACAAATACATTTTTCTTTTCTCCTCTCCATCACCCCACCAGAAGCTCGATATTTCATCAGTGATTGATTTGCATATCCTTTTTGGTAACTTAAAAACAGACATAGCATATGATGGAATTGCCTGAGCTACTGCCTTTAAAAGGATTTCTTTACCTTGCACTGACAGAAATTTTTCCTTCCACCCCTTCAGTCTCTGACATACTCTATCGACAAGATGTTGAAAGCAGTCACTGCGATCAACCCCGACAATAGTTGGTGGTCCCAAGTACTTGTCCGACAAAGCTTCTGTTAGTATATTCATCAATCCACATACATTCTTCCTTTCATTTACTCTGGTATTAGGACTGAAGAAAATACTGGATTTGGGTGTACTTACGCGATGCCCTGAACTCTCACAATATGTATCTAGGACCCTCTTCAGCGTACTTGCATCCTGTACCGTAGCTCTCATGAGGATCAAAGAGTCATCTGCAAACAAAAGATGAGATGTCGAGGGGGCATTCCTTGACACATTTATTCCTTCAATACCACCAACTTCTTCTTCGTGAGTCAACATGCTTGATAATCCTTCAAAACAGATCAAAAAGAGATAAGGAGATAGGGGGTCGCCCTATCTTAGGCCCCTAGTTGGTGTAAATTCATCTCTCTTTGTATCATTAAATCTGATCTGATATTTGACAGAGGAGGCGCACTCCATGATAAGCTCAATCCATTCTACATGAAACCCCATCCTCATCATCATCTGCCTCATGAATTCCCATTCTACTCTCTCATATGCTTTCGACATATCTAGCTTAACCGCACAAATACCATTTGAGCCATGTGTTCACTTCTTTATGGAATGAAACTATTCATAAGCGACCAACACATTTTCAGTAATTAACCTACCTGGTACAAAACCACTCTGTGTAGGGGAAATCACCTCATGTAGGATTTTTTTTCAGTCTATTAGCCAGCATCTTTGAAATTATCTTGTAGACCACATTACATAGACTAATGGGCCTAAACTGTGTAATAACCTTCGGACTGTCCACCTTCGGTATTAACACCACATTAGTGGCATTCCACCCATCTAGGATCTTTCTGTTGTTTATCATTTCAAGCACTTCGTTTGTAAGCTCCTCTCCAATGATATGCCAAAAAAGTTTAAAAAAATATAGCATGAAGACCATCAGTGCCGGGGGCCTTCATATCACCTATTTGAAATAGGGTTTTCTTTACTTCTTCCCGCGTATATGAAGCAATTAGAAGAGTCGATCGATCGAAAGTTAGTCGCATCCTATATATATATATATATATATATATATATATATATATATATATATATATATATATATATATATATATATATATATATATGTATGTATGTATGTATGTATGTTGTGGAATAAGAAGCTCTCGTACCTTAATAAATGGAAAATCGTAATTTTTCATTAGGTATTTGATCAAATAGGATCGTCCAGCTCCTACAGAATATGTATGTATGTATGTATGTATGTATGTATGTATGTATGTATAGAGTAAAGATACATATAGATTGATACTTTCTTATTATGTATAATTTTACTTTAAAGCATTTATGTATTCCTCATATATGCTTGTTGTATTCGAATCCAGCATAATCCACGTCCATTCCGTTCCGTGTCACGTTGAAATTCAGCATAATCCGGTATTCAAATCTAAATAACCCGGCATTCGAAAATCTATTAGAGGACGTCAGAACAGGGCCTAGTAGGCTACAGTGGGTACCAGCACGCAAACCCACTGTTTGCTGCCGCTTCTAAACTAGCTAAGGGCTTGTTCTAAAACTATCCAGGTCCAAACTTCTCAAAATATGAGAGTGGCTCCAGCCCGAACGCTTTTGCTCCAGGAAGCTAAATCCACGAAGCGATCCTGGGCCGCAGTGCAATTTGGTGAAGCGAGGGAAACCCAGTCCATGTTTTCATGAATCTGGAGTTCCTCTTATTTACCACTAAAATGCCACCACAAAAGAAAACGGTTCAAGTTGTGCTCTTCCTCACTCGAACAGGTACGCCACATCTTCTTTCTCCAGCGCGACTGCTAGGGTTACGCACCGCCGCCGCCCGCATTAGCACGTAGCTGTGAGGCCCGCACCGCCGTCACTAGCCCCGCCGCCTCCTCTCCTCTGAGTTCCACCCCAGCAGCGTGCCCCAAGTCCCTGATGCTCCAGCGTAGAGCAGAACGCTCTAGTCCGGCCATGGTGAATGCATTTTTGATCTCCTTGGTTAGTGAACAATAGGTTGTGCACTCTAATGGAATGGATTCACGACGAATAGGGCGACAGATTTGATGTTCAAGTTGATGTGATTCGAGGTCTAAATCACCTGATTTGATGTGTAATTGGTAGTAGTTCTGTGTCCAGTTTGTTCCTGTGCGTGAACTAAAGGTTGAAGACGACCTGTAGCGAAGATGGGCTAGGTGGGAGGATCCCCTACTACAGCCCAGTCGGTCCAATATGGTGGTAGACAGGCCAGCAGCCGCTGCCAGCCCAAGGTAGCAATGGAGAAGCTGATTTTGCTACCGAACGGATGAAACTCGCTGCGTGGAGCTAGAAGCCACGATGAGAAGCTGGAATTATGGAGTTTTGAGAAGCTACAAAGTTTCAGAACAGGCCCTAAGACCTAAACCAATTCATGCATGTAAATAACAGAAATATCAATTTAGTTTACATAAAAACATGATCAAAACTTACATTCCTTTCATTTAGGGTCTAAGAGTAACTCCAATGCACCGACTTAAACGGACCCGCGCTTTGTCCGTTTGGATCAACAGTCAGCTCGTCGTCCGCCCTTTTTTTGCGTTTGGGTTGGCAGTGCGCCCAACACACCGACACATTTTCGCCCTCGCGGCCTGTTTGTCGTGGTTTTTCAAACATAATTCAAACAAAATACAAACATTTTACATAGTTTCGCAAGCAAACAAATATATCATAGTTCACAAGCCAAATAAATATATTATAGTTTACAAGCCAAATAAAGATTGAATTGTCTCAAATACATTTTTAAAAAAGATACATCTATTGGTTGTCAACGTGAGCCTAAATATGCTCAACCAAATCATCTTGCAACTGAATATGAGTTTTCCAATCACGCATTTGATGATGAAATTGGGTGAACTGTGCAAACGTTGCCGCTCCTCCATGCTCAAGTACAACATTGTCACCCTGGAACTGAAACCCTTGGTCGTAGATACATTCGGGCACTCATCCTCTACGGTCATATTGTGCATGATCATACAAGCAGTCATCACCTCCCACAACTTCCTGATACTCCAAGTTCTAGCAGGATACCGAACGATGCCCCATCGAGATTGCAGAATACCAAAGGCACGCTCCACATCCTTCCTATAACTTTCTTGCTCTTGTGCAAATCTCATCTTCTCTTCTATAGGGTTGGAGATTGTCTTCACAAGAGTAGTCCACTAAGGATAGTTACCGTCAGCTAGGTAGTATCCTTTATTATAGTTGTGGTCGTTGATGTTAACATTCACCGGCGGCAGTTGCCTTTGGCAAGCCTTGCAAACACCGAAGCCGAAGAAAGAGTGCCAAATTCAGAGATCTTGTGAAGCCAGGCCTCGAGTATGATGGTGCAAGCTTTGACATGACCCTTATACTGCCCTGCCAAGCAGAAGGGCAATTCTTCCACTTTTAGTGCACACAGTCTATGCTACCAAGCATCCCCTGGAAGCCCATGCTGGCATTCATGTATCTTCAGCATTTGGCTACTCAGGGCCAAACACTGCAATCACAACCTTGCAGAACTTGTACATGGAGTCTAGGGACGTAGACTTGCTCATACGGACGTAGTCATCAATGAGATCACTGGAAACTCTATATGCAAGCATCCGGATAGCTGCAGTGCATTTCTAATAAGAGGAGAAGCAAATCTTTTCAAGGACATCCTCCTTGCACTTGAAATACTTACTGTATGATTCATATCCGACCACCCCTTTCCGGATACGGTTGAAAACATGCCTAGCCATACGAAAACAGCACCGAAATTAGTGATGTTTGAAGAGCGGGTTGGGTGTCTCAAAGTAGTGCTTCCAAAGAAGAAAATGGCCGTTCTCTTGGTTGCGATTCAACATTGAAGTGTGCCTCGAGGTCGAGCCCTGGAACAACGGCCGTTGCCTACTAAGGTGGTCATGGACGACCAACACAGCAGCCACCATCTCCTCATTGTCGGATGAAGAATCATCCGAGTTGCAGAGAAAATTGTAGAAAAAGAACTCGTCGACAAAGTACATTTGTACCTTGCGGCCAAACGATCGAACAGCTTGCCGTCGTCATCGAAGAAGCAGGCCGGCAAAGAGACGCACGCCTCCCCTAGACCTGGCCTGGCAACGGCCAACGAGCATGGCGACGTCAAACAAGCATGCCGACATTGTCGAAGGAGTTGGCCAGGGGCACAAAGTGGTGCTCACCACAACATCAAGAGGAAGGAAGGAAGCTGCAGTGGCCCGACGGCGAGGCAATGGTGGTGGCAACATGGAAAGATGGGCTACGGGGGAGGTATGTGGGTGCAAACTACTGGCGAGGGCACCGAAAGTGGGCGGCGACAGCAACAGGGTGTAGCGGCCAATGGCTTGTTGTCGATGAGAGGAAGAGAATGGCCTATGTGCCACCAACTAGCAGGCCAGGGAAGGAGTAGACAGGCATCGCACGCATCCGCCTCATGTTTGCGCCGACGAGGCCCAAATTTGGACCAGGAATGGGTCGCCCGGCTGGCCGACTTTTGTGTCAATTTTGACTAAAACGGACACACATGAACGAAAACGGACACACATGAACGAAATGGGTCGGCGCGTTGGAGTTGCTCCAAAGATGTGCATTGTCAAAAAAGTGAGTGATGTTGACAACACCAACCGAACGATCCGGTTCGGGATGGCCGATTTAACTATAGCGGAGTAGGCAACTATCAGCCTCATTTCCGTGACAACCAAGAGGAGAAACAGGCCATACACGTCTGGAAAATGGACCATACTGGGCAGCAAAATACTACCAGTATTCCACATGTTGCCAACTAGTCAGCGTCTGCCCCTGTGAAACAATCCAACTCAAAGTGTACTCCAGGCAAAAAAGAGCTGCCAGATTGGCACCGAAACTCCTGCACAAGCTCAAGAATTGCGTAGCAACACAGGCCATCATCGTTGTACTATCTTGCTGCTCTTGATTTACTGGGGAGCCGCTGTTCCGAGGCATGAACATTTGCACTGTACAAATCTCTATGTTAAATCAAGAGTTACTGGCTCAAGGAGGACCAAACAAAGAGTGCTCGGGTAGTCAGGTTGGCAAAAATAAGTTCCGTCTTCAACTTGTCTCCACTGAGCAAGAGTTCAGCGGCTTTCTTAGTCCAGCCTCCACCTTCAAGAGAAAAAATGTCACAAAGATGTCCCAAAGTGCAAGTCAGAATCAATGTGATTACAATTGCTCGGCACAAATGCATTTTAAAGAAATAATTTGTAGAGATGCTATCAGTTAAACATGATGTCAATGAGTTACAGGTTGCAACTCTTGCCCAAAGCTGACGGACTGCCAATGCCATTCCAGCAAGACTTTGCATTTAAATTTTTATTATTTATGCTTTCAGCTACTTACATCCAGAAATGGAAATACCATGTGCTCTTGAAATACCACCACGACTCTAAATGGAGCCTTGCACAAGTAAGGACTACGGAAAACACACAAGTATAAATAATACTCATACCATTACTAGCAACAGGGCAGTTTAAATCAGCTCCTGTTATTCCAGATAAAGCAGAAATGTGTCATACTCCAGCAGTACATGATGCGTCAAAAACCAGCTAGATCAACTAAAATGAGGCATCAAGGACCCTTAGCAACATAAGTTGCATTTATGGTTCCACCATATCATCAAAATGAACTCTCATACCACCATATTGAATAATTGTGTTCCAAGATATTTCTTCATGCGTTCATAGATCAAACCCCAACTTAAATGAGACAGTGAAATAAGATTCTCACTGAAGGTAGTGATGTGATGGAAGAAAGGAGAATCTAAGAACAAACATGCTATATATTCTAATTTCAAATGATTGAACACGACTTACATCATTGGAAAGAAAAGATCTACTACCAAAAGATTTAAGCCGTGGAGATTGGCCTGCAGATGTTGACCCGCTATCATTACTACCACTTTGTTTATCACCCTGCAGACAGAGAAGTTCGCTGTGAATTATAATGTTCCGGCTTCTACCGAGGTTGGCATGTACTAATTTCTGTACTTTGTAACTGAAAGTACAAGACTTTCTGAATGCATCTTTTGTGTTGTATTAATTCAAATATGGTACTTTGTTATACATCAGCCAGCACTTTGTGTGTATGCATTTATAAGTGAAGACATTCTTATTAACTATGAACTTTGCTATCTCACGTTCGAACTTAACTAAACATGAGTACGAACTTTGCTGATCTCCTGATTGAACTTGACTGTGATTTGTAAATCGGCACTTAAATTTAGTATTGCTGGTACTTAAAATACTTGATGGTAAACTGCTGGTACTTAGTATGTTTACTGCATGGCACTTTGTAATTTGGCAATTAAATTTAGTACTGCTGGTACTTAAGTTTGGCACTTAAATTTAGTATTGCTGGTGCTTAAAATGTACTGCTGGTACTTAGTATGTTTACTGATGTGGCACTTTGTAAACTGATGTCAACCTTTGTATATCTTCACAATGCGGCACTTCGTAACTTGGCACTTCAAATGCATTGATGGTAAACTGCTGGTACTTAGTAAGTTTACTGATGTGGCACTTTGTACATTTCGGAATGTAGTACTTTGTAATTTGGCACCTTTTTTATTTGAATACCTTGTATATTTTGAACATGGCACTTTGTATATAAATATGGAACTTTGTTTTGTAAATGCGGTATGTCCGTCACTTTGTATTTTGGTGTATGACTGTATTACTGTGCATGGTCTGTAACCTTGTACTCCCTCCATTCCAAAATATAGTGCGCCCGCGCTTCCCGAGGTCCAACTTTGACCATAAATTTAACCAACGAGACCAACTGCGGCAGGAGAAAAATATATATAATTGAAAACTTCTTTCGAATACGAATTCACTAGAGGAAGCACTACATTGTGGAATGGAGGGAGTATGTCACTTTGTGCATAACCTTATATTTCTATGTATGGCACTTTGTTAAAATTCCTCGTACTGTTTAATTAAAGCATGTCACTGTTAATAAATACTCCCTCTATAACTAAATATAAGATGTTTTATAGTAGTATTTAGTTACAGAGGGAGTAGTTCTCACTGTTCATAAAAAAACTGGCACTTTGTTAGTTAATGGTACTTTGTTAATTAAAATATAATCACCAGTCCTGGTCAACCGTTTCAAATTTTCAAAGCTAGCAGCTAGCAAAAACGGCACACGGTTCAAAGCCTTCAACCTGCTGTAGTAAAAAACAAAGGAGAGGACAGAGGGATGTGACGAATAGCTATTCATAAATTGCAAAGAGAATAAGTTCGGCGATTTATTGCACGGATAGAAGTGAATGGAAGGTGATTGACGGTGTTATGATCCAGGGCTGCCTCACCTTGTCGGTTACCGGTCCAAGTAGGCCGGCCCGAGGCCCCCTAGGTCGGTTCCGCCCTGGGCCATCATGCCAGCCCATGGGATCCTTGCCGTTCAAGACAAAGAAGCCGGATCCGTGGAGGACTCCCCTCCAACGACATAGCCGACTAGGTTGTGTAACCCTAGGAGCCCTCGTATCTTATATAAGTAGGAGTCGAGCTAGTCGATAGATGGTCGTACAATCTCTCCGTTATACATGTACTTTGTACACCCCCGATCGCAATATACACATGCAAGAGTAAAGTTTTAACTCGTATGGAGGGCCTGAACCCAGGGTAAATCTATCTGTTGTTCCCCTCCGACCTAATCGCCACGCCGGGATACCCTACCAAGGGATCTACCGAAATTAGCTCCGACATTGGTGACCCATACAGGTCCCGCAGAGGTCGGATGGGTTCTCCGATGGATGCCGGCGTAATCTAAGCGCTGGGTCAACTCTTCGACTTCGGCGTGATCATGTTCCTCGCCAACTCGGCTTGCCACATCGGCCAGGTCGAGAACTACGGTTCAGGCCAGATCGTTCGATTTGGCAACCTTAAGTACGTCACAGACTCCTGCGGCGAGCTGGTTCTCCAGGGCTTGTCGTCATGCTGGGCCCAGGAGCAGCAGGTCAAAAATTTGACCCACCAAACTACCCACTTGATCGCCAACATTGAAGACCTAACCGGCATCCTTGAAGGCGCAATCGAGGAGCAGGACTAGGACGAGGAGTTGGGCGAGTCGGCTACAGCCAACCACCAGCCGCGGCGCCCTTATGCCCGTGGCAGGCGACCTCGGTCCACGAGTGCTACATGGTTGATGCGCCAAATCTAAGCTTCATGGCAAGCGAGGAAAGCGGCGAGGTAGAATTCAATGATAGGGAGATCGAGGCGCTTGACCAACAGATGGATGATCCGAAGCAAGATGCAGCTTGGCTGAAGGTCCTGTCGGCCCTAGGCAAAGTTTCCAAAGAAAAGCGACCCCTGGAGCACAAAGCGGCCGAGCTCATGGATGTCGAACAGCTATATCGAACTACCCATCCAATTGGCAAGACCGAACCGACTACAACCAAGGCCTCCCTGGCCATGAAGAGCAGGAGGATGGAAGAAACTATGAAGAACGCCGTAGACCATGGCCAGCCGATGTACCCATAAGTCTGGCAGTCGTTATCAGGAACACCGCATGACCCACGACGTAGCTCCTCGTACGATCTATCAACCTAAGACGATTCAAGGGCCCGCTCCAAGGCCTGATGTGCCACGTGACCCAACCATGCGTGAAACCGAGAAGCAATGTGCAATTCGGCTGCGCCGGCAAGCTTGGCATAGAAACAAGCCAGCTTTCAACGACTACAACCGCGCGGCCGGCCTGGATGATGCACGCAACACTATAAACATCATCCACCCCTCGGCTGCAGGTCCCTCCGCGATGTATCCGGCCTGCTTCACTGACAAAATTGTCTGCCACACTTTTTCACCAAATTTCAAGCTAAATGCGGTGGACAAGTATGACAAAAGCCAGGAACCTGAGATTTGGTAACCGACTACATTATAACGGCCCAGGTGGCTAACGGTGATGATTGGCACGCCGTCAAACACTTACCCCTGGTGCTGAAGGGATCCGCCCAAGCCTGGTTAAACACCCTCATGCTTACGTCGACCGGCGGCTGGGATGATTTGCAAGCCAAGTTCATACCTAACTTCAAGGGCACGTACGTCGGGCCTGATGATGCCAGCGACCAAGGACATCTGGCCCAAGGAAAGATAGAATCGGTGTGTGACTTCTAGACACGTTTCCTCAGGAAAAAGAATGAGATCATCGACTCTGATGGCGCCGAGGTCATTGTTGTGTTTAAGCACTGCCTATCTGACAAGCACCTCACCAGATACTTCGGGAAGTACATGCCCAAGACCATGCTGACCTTGATGGAGATAGTAACCAAGTTCTGTTCCGGTGAGGATGAGTGGTACGCCAAGCAGAAGGCACACGACGGGGATCCCAGCATGTCCGGTACGAAGGACGAGATCGGCAAACCTAAACGCAACTGCAAGAACAAGCACAAGGACTACAACGACGGCGACGACCAGATCAACGCGGGCTTTGAAGCCCATCATGGGGGGGGGGGCGGTCCGAAGGCAAAATAGTGGCGGGACAAGGGCAAAAACCGCGGTCCATGCCTTGACAATATCATGGATAGGCCTTGTGACTACCATCGGCCCTAGAACCATGACGATCCTCCACCCAATACAAGTAGAATGAGCTAGAAGGCTCTCAATCCTTGGCAGAGAGGAAGGTTGTGGGATTTTATAGCCTTACTGAGAGGAAGGAAATGAGAAAAAGTAAAACAGGGCAGGTGAACATTGTAGCCTTTTGCCGGAAAGCTGAGCAGCGACTCTTGGGAGTCTTAGCAGCTGTCGGATGCTTGATCTACATCGCCCGCTTCCTCATAACCCGCAAAGCGGTACGGAGGAACGGAAGATGCAAGATGGAGGCCTTAGTCATTGTAGCTGATGGGTGAGTCTAGATGTCTCCAGACGTGCATGAAAGGAGCTCGCTGATTGGTAAGAGCACACCGCCGTGCAAGGATTTCCTGGCCTGCCTATTCATGCATATGGCAGGTTGACCTCTCCTGATTTTGGTACCAAGCATTGCCTAGTATGGGGATCATACACAAGTTACCAAAAATTAGTCCATTTGTATGGGACTAAGGGAAACTCATGCAAGGGAAAAAGGGATGTATTGGACATATAAGGCAGCAAATAATAAACCTCGGCATGTTCCCGAAGCGCAATGCCAGTCTCACGTCTAAGGTCGGCAACGCCACCCATATGCCCCAGATCTTCCTTAACAAGAAGCTCGTGGGCGGGCTTGTCGTGCTCAACTCCTTGCGCAACAACGGCGAGTTTGAGTGGCGTGTGAGCGAGCTCGCAGGGAGGCGTTGCCCCGACGTAGTGCTTCCATTGCCGCGACATGGACATGCAGACGCCATAGCAAAAACCGCTGGTGCACGAGGAGGTACCGGACTGCATGGCGCTGTGAGTTTTCTACAAAAACCACTATTAGTCATTTTTCTAAAAACTGGTTTTTCAGGTTTTTATAAAACTCACTTATACTTATCTTAGTTGGATAACCTAAACAAGTTTTTAGGTGGTCAGAAATTACGTTTTAGGGAATACGGTTTTCTATAATCCCCATATCCAAACAACCCCTTAGCGAGGAATAGAGTAGTTTATATGAGACCAATATGACGAACTAAAAAGGAGGCTAATTGGTCAACCTTATGGAAGGAAATAATTGTCTTATTAATACTTGTTCATGCAGGTAAGTACAAACAAGGAGAAATGGTAGCATTAGTTAGGATTGATACTGTGTTGGCGTGCTTGATGAAACCCTTAACCTGTATGTCTTTTTCATACCTGATGATTGCATGCATTATTTCGAACATCTTCGAAGAGAGAAGAGTAGTAAGAAGGATCGTAAATTGAACCACCCAATATATCATCAGCCATTGAACCCCGTCTAACTGAATTAGATCTGGGGCTCAAGAAACTATTTCTTGCATCATTTGCTTCATAATATGTTGGCGTGCTTGATGAGACCCCTAACCTGTACATCTGGATCCATATAAATGAAGACAAAAACCTCACTGAAAACCCAATAGTTTGCATCCACAATGCAAGTCTGAGTGAGAAGACAAAAAGTTGACCATACTTCTCATCAGGGGTACTATTCCTGTACAAATAGATATAGTCAGAAGCACACGGTATAAAACCGTAAAATACAGCAGAGTATTCTATCTGATACTAAACAAAAAGCAAACAAACAAATATTTCTACGTTTGTCCACAGAGATACTTATTTGATGAGAAAACATATTCACAATGTAGCAATGAATGAATCTAAATAAATCTGTAAAATATCAAAGAATATGTAAATGCCATACTGAAAGGAGAATGCACAGCCAAAGAGAGTCTCAGGCAATTTCATGTCAATCAGATGTAAAATGGGAATAATAATTCTAAACAAACTTCAAGAAACAAAGGTGAACCTGAACCTTCCATAGAATCTAATCTATTTCAAAGAAGGGTGGCCCTGAATCTTCAACTCTGCTGACTCCAAAAGGGGGGGTGTGGGGATTTTAAGCCACTACTTACTTTGGACTTTGACAATTTGCCACTTCTTACTTTGTAATTGATCTACTGATATCCTTTAGTTTGCACTTTGATATTTTCCACTCTGTCAAGTGGGTCACACGTAAAATGACCAACCCTGTTAACGAGATTGACCAGGAACAGGAGGAGGATCTCGTTCGCTCACTCGTTCCTTCTCATCCCCTGTCGCCTGAGGAACACCGGGAGACAGCTGGGCGGTGGCTACCTCCCAGAAGCCCCTGGTGGTCCTCAAGGGTGGTGGCTACATAACGGGGGCAAAGGTATACTTGTCCACTATTTTGTGCATATAATAATGTCTATCATTTGGAAGTATTTTTTTTAAAGGCAAAGATCAAAGTGCAGACTAAAGGATGGCAATAGATCAATTACAAAGTTAGAAGTGGCAAATTGTCAAAATCCAAAGTAAGTAGTGCCAATCGAAATGCAAAACCCAAAAGATTAAAAAAAAACTAAAGACTAGTTTGACAACTATTTTGCATGGGTCCACTATTTCGTCAAGTTTATGAAGCTATTAATGTTTAATAGCACCTACAAAGTCACTAGCACTTCTATTATGCAGGAAATGTTAATTCTGATGCCATGTGTACTGAGGGTGCACATGCAAAAAAAGAAAAGAAAAAATATGTCTGAAAGATAGTGGTTGCAGAAAACATACCATATAGCATGTGAGAAGAGTATAAACCATGCAACGTCAAGGACGATAGCAAAGAAGAGCAGGACAGCATAAGTCCGGCCAAGTCTTTGGCTACTACTTTCAATCGCAACAACAGCAAATAGCCCTATCACAAGGTTTATCACAAGAACCCCATTGAACAGCGCACCAAGCGATCCAATCAGCGCACAACCAATCTAAAACATAGAAGATTATGTTATGCAAATGAATACATTAGTTTGAAGAACATTTTGCTCAGAGCTCATTCAACGTTATAAGCATTAAGCCAGGTATTATAAACTAACTAAAGTAAAGCAAGTACGTAAGCTTCACTGAATCTAAGAATGTTAACTGTTAAACCATGATATAACCACAAGCGAAGGAGACCAGTAATCACTAATTTTCTACCAACATGATAAAAAATTCAAAATAGCAATTCCTAGTTGCCTACAAGACCGCCCTGGAAGGCGGATCGCATGGTTGGCTCTCCGGCGGGCACCATGGCTATGTCTCTTGGTCGTGTGGGCGACGAGGGGTGTAGCGGCTGGTGGCTCGGGCTCGCTCTCTGTAATTGACAGGGGAGACACCCAGATCTGGATCTGTTGCCATGTGCTCATCACGGTTGTCCTAGGTGCCTCATGGTGGCATAGGTGAGCTGTCGAGCAAAAGCAGTCCTCTTACAAGCAGATCTCGGGTACCTTGGTTGGTGCTTTATCTATAAAGCGGGGCGTGAGCCTGTTTCAGAGAGTTGCCTACAAGACTAGCTAAGTCACACGCTCAATAATAATATATGGTTTCCAGCATTGTAAATGGCCAGAATACAATACTTCTGAGATTTAGAATTTCATATTTTTAATACAAAGAACCAGGGGGTAATTAGCACTGCTATACGGACATGATCTGGAATACTCAAACATGAAAGAGATGGCACAGATTTATATGATTGTTACCAACTCTACTCTGTAGTATAACTTATCCATGCTTAATTGGATTGTGGATTTGCCTGAATTTTGATAGTTCTTGATTCTTGAAATGTTTACAGCACCTGTTACGAAATGAGCTTCTTGTATTGAACGGGGCCAACAGCCAGTACATATACACAAGAGAGAAATAAGCGAAGTACCTGTACAATATGGTAAATAACTAAATACACACACAGCACAACCCTGATCTAACACCCCCACCCCCCACCCGCCCTCAAACTCAAGTGGGGTCTTGGACATCAAGATTGGAAAGGGAGAAGCTGTGTTGTGACCGTGTCTGAGCTTTTGGCAGAAAATCAGCAAGCTGAAGCTCCGAGGGAACATACTGAAGGGCCACAGTCCTCTTGCACCTGAGAACGCATGAGGCATCAACACCGATGTGCTTGGTGAGCTCATGCTTCACAGGATCACGGGCAATGATGAGCGCCCCAGTACTGTCGGAGAGCAAAGGGGTACTTGCAGCAGTGGAAACACCAAAGTCCTGAACAAGACACCATAGCCAAGTGATCTCTGCAGTCATGGACACCATAGCTCACAGCTCAGCCTCAACACTGGAGCGAGATACAGTGGTCTGCTTCTTGGTATTCTAGGCAATTAGAGAGACCCAATAAAAACATAATAGGCAGAGAGAGAGAGAGAGAGAGAGAGCTGCGATCATTGTAATCACTAGCCCAGGCGCATCACAGTAGGCATGAAGCTGAAGCAGGAGCGAGGGAAGAATAGGCGAAAAGTCACAATACCACAACGATAACGAAGAGCACGAAGAAGATGACTAGTGAAGTTAAGTGGGAGCAAAAACAAAACACCCCAGCCAAACCCAGCAGTTCACCCACCATTTCGTGGTCGTTGCGCCTAGCTACCATCTAGAATCTAGACTGGCCCCACAGACCAATACTAGTCTTTACTGCGCACTTTGTGCTCACTCGTGCACACCCGAGATCAACTTCCTAGTCGGTCACCTATCCTCATATTGCTCCAAGCCAAGCACGCTTAACTTTGAGGTTCCTTTCGGTAGACTTCCGAAAAAGAATGTGCACCTTATTGACATGAGTAGTCTAGCATTACTATTAAGTTGGGATGTCACACAAACTGACTCAGAATGTGCACAACATAAGAAATGTTAGGACGAGTTATGCCTTGATAGACAAGGCTCCCAACAAGATGACAGCAGCGAGTGGGACCTGCAAGGGGTTCACCCTTACTAGGACGAAGATGAAGACCAAACTCATTAGGAGTGTCAACTGTGCGCTGATCAGTGAGGCAGGCATATGCACGAGTGAGAAGAACTTGGATGTACTTCTCTTGAGAGGGATAAGTGCCCTCACGGGAAGAAATGATCCTAAATCCAAGAAAGTAGCAAAGATAACCCAAATCAGTCATCAAGAATTGCTCATGGAAACGTTTCTTCACAAAATCAATGAATTGGTGGCCATTCCCTGTGATAATCATGTCATCAACATAGAGGAGCAAAAGAGTATGATCACGAGGATAAGTGTGAATAAAGAGAACCCTTTTCAAGAAACCATGAAGTGCACGTGATAGGTACTCGCCAGCCAAATCAGCACGAAAAACACGAACAGAGGAAGGAATCATACAGAATGCAAACCAGGGTAGCGAACGACTTGTAAATTTGAAGCACTTGACTACGAGATGATGGTCATTTCTCTCCTCTCTTTCTCTCTCCTCCATCCAGTCTTAGTCTTTGTTCCTGGTCTCACTCGCCATCCTCCCGACGCCTCCTCGCCCCTTCCTCCCCATCGGCTCATCCGGCTAGAGATGGAGGGAGGAGGTGCTCGGCCCTCCTTTTTCCCTTTGTAGATCCACATGTTTATGCGTCCTTTATGGCCTGTTTGAGGACTTCCGAATCGGATTGGAGTGTTCAGTGTCGAACTAGATCTGGGGTCACTTCTTAGTTCCCGGCGGCGTGCAGATGCAGGTTGGGCTTGTGTTCCTCTCTACAAATAACCTCCCTTGTTCTATCTGGCTAGATATGTCCCCTTCTGGTGTGTTTGGGGATTATGCTGCCAGATGGTGGTCTTGTTTTTGTTCCCAATAATTCCCCTTCCATGTTTTTCTCTTCTTGGTCACCAGATGTTCATCTCCATCATCTTCCTCTCCCATGGTGCCCGCCTTGCTGCTCCACATATCATCTTCGCTGAGTTATTTTCATTTTCAGCACTTATTGGTTGATCTACCTGAGGATCAAGCAGGTCAGTTTTGGGCCGTTGCATGGTTCCTCTATTCTTCTGTTGGCGCCGGCCCCTTCTTTCACTGGTGGTGGCTTCTCCCTTCCAGCATATGCACACGCGGAAAACTGATATACGCTGTTATCCTCTTCTTCAATCTATCGCTACCCCTCTCAACCTCCATATCGGAGACCCGCTCAGCGGCTTCAAGGAGTGGTGATTCCAAGACGAGTTTAGCGGTGGTGCTGGATCCTCAGAGAGGAGGTCCTCATCCGAACATGCAGACTAGATTGGCTAGCACATGCTCATCTACCTATTTTGTGCTGCCGACTGCTTTTTTGTCTAAGTTTGCGGTTGAACAGTGCTTAGACTTCATTCTCGCCTTCTCGGCTTCATCATCCTCTTACTCTAGAATCCTTGATGATTCATGCGAACGCAACTTTTCCAAGTGATTGTTCCATTTGTTGGTGGCGGCCTTCAGTGGTGGTTAGTGTCAAGGTCTGTGATGGAGCTGAAGCTTGGACGCGTGACAACCCGTTCTATTGACGCTTTGCGTGAAGTAGTACTGAACCCGGCTGGTGCTTTGTGTGAGTAGCAATCAGATCTTGGGATTTGTGCTCACACTAGTACTTGGTGCTACTTCTTCTGGTTGATCTCACGTGGAGCAGCAGTTGGAGATCGGATCACTCAACCGCATTACTAGTTGGCTGCAACTTGGAAGCGCGACTCGGATTGGGCTGCTGCGACTCGGCCGCAGTACTGGTTTGCTGCAGTGATGATACTCAGCTGAAGTAGTACTCGGCCGCTGAAATAGTACTCGAAGCAAGTAGTACTCGGCATGCCGACTAGGGATCAGATTGCTTGCATGCATAATACTATTCATCAATCAGATCTTGATAACCGCGCTGCAACTAGTACTACTAGTACAAGCACTTCACGGCTGAATTGATTCAACCTCATGGCCTCTTCATCGATCTCACGTGGAGCGACTTGGCGTTTGAGCGGGTCTGAAGGTTGCTGTCTCCAGCTAGGGAGACTGGAACTTGACATGATCGAAGCGAAGTCGGCAAAGCCATTACCAGCACCTTCCTTGCGCATGTCGTCGTCGTGCGCACCATCTTCGCGCACGCCGCCATCATTGAGGTCGATGCTGCCCATGAAGACACTTGCCACAGAGGCGAGGCTGTCAAAACTTTCTTCCCCATCGGAGCAAGACTCCAGTATGGAGTATGGTGAGTCAGAGTTGACCATGCCAAAAAACGAGACAAGGATGGCGAATCAAGGCATTGTGGAACACCTCAAGCGCCGCTGGGGCACCTGTCAGCCAGCCGGTGTGAAACCGGATCTTGCGAACACCGATTGTGGCAATGACGAGCCAAGGCATTGTAGAACGCCTCAGTCGCCGTTGGGCACCTGATCGGTCAGCCGGTATGAAGCCGGATCTTGCAGCCACAAAATGTTAGCGATGTTGACATGTTAGTGCAGACTCCCGGTGTCCAACAACGAGATCTCAGTGAGCAAGGCGTCGGGGCGCGATGTTGAACCATCAGTGAGGAAGTCCAACGAGCCAAAATGGATGGCACACCCATGAACCAGTCCGTCGTTGGTGGTTGTAGAGGAGGCCATTTGAACCATAGCTCCAAACTGACGCTAGGCCCCACGGTGTGCGCCAACTATCGTGGGCATTTCAGCTGTACGTGCATGGGTGTGTATGAGAGGGCGTAAAGCTTATTACCCAGGTTCAAACTCCCTTGCTAAGGGATAACACCCTACTCCTGATGTGCTTTTTCTTATGTGTATAGGAATTACAAATGATGTGAATCCTTGGCAAGAAGCCCCAACCATGCCTTGTATAGGCTCAACATGGCTAGAAGCGTGAAAGGTCATCTGAATTAATTCTACAAGTAACGGCCTATTGAATGCCGCCTATTACTAGCTACTTGTTACATTGTGTAACACCCGAGTTAATGCTTAGTGGTGACCATGGTAACGTCTGCCTTTATTGCGCGTCCTTTGACTTGTCGGATGACCGTGATCCAACTAACTGGCTTCTCCTGATCCGACTAACTGGCTTCTCATGATCCGACTGACTGGCTTTCTGTTGTATCCGACTGGCTAGCTTTCTATTGAACCCAATTGGCCTCCCCATCCAACCAAGTGCTCCACACCGGCTGGCCCATCACATTTGTCCTTTAGCTAGGTCGACTGTCATTGTGGGCCTACCTGGTGGGGATTCCCTTGTGAGGGGCGATGGCGGTTGAGAACCTAACCCTAGCTCTTATACCATGTTACAAAATAAGCTTCCTGTATTGAACGGAGCCAACAGACAATGCATATACACATGAGGGAAATAAGCCAAGAAGTGCCTATACAATATGGTAACTACAACAAAACACAACCATGTTCTAACAGACAGCACCGAAGCGATTACATTTGATTTAATCCACTTGGTGGGCCTCCAACTATTACAGGTGTTCGAACAAGTGATGGCGACACTGATGACTTTCTGATTAAAATAGGACTACACCAAGGGTCAGCTTTGAGCCCTTATCTTTTTGACATGGTGATGGTGAGGACACAAGGGATATACAAGGACATCACATGGTGTATGCTCTTTGCGGATGATGTGGTGCTAGTCAATGATAGTCGGACTAGAGTTAATAGAATGTTAGAGCTATGGAGACAAACTTTGGAATCAAAACATTTTAGGCTTAGTACATGAGGTGATGTTTCAGTGCTACTAGGCACGAGGAGGAGGTTAGCCTTGATGGACAGGTGGTACCTTGAAGGACACCTTCCGATATTTGGGGCCAATGTTGCAGAAGGATGGTGATATCGATGAAGATGTGAGTCATCGAATCAAAGTCAGATGGATGAAGTGGCCCCAAGCTTCCGGCATTCTCTATGACAAGAGATTGCCACAAAAGCTAAAAGGTAGGTCCTATACGACGGCGATTCGATCTGCAATGTTGTACGGCGTTGCGTGTTGGCCGACTAAAAGGCAACATGTTCAACAATTGGGTGTAGTAGAAATGCGCATGTTGAGATGGATGTGTGTCCATACAAGAAGGATCAGGTCCGGAATGATGATATTCGTGTTAGAGTTGGGCTAGCACTGATTGAAGAGAAGCTTGTCCAACATCGTCTGAGATGGTTTGGGCATATACAACGCAGGAATGTCGAGGGGAACCCGTAAAGAGAGATCTGAGGGATAGGAATATCACCAAAGAACTAACCATGAACAGGGATGCGTGGAAGTTGGCTATCTATGTGCCAGAACCATGAGTTTGTTTTGAGGTCTTATGGGTTTCAGCTCTAGCCTACCCCAACTTGTTTCAGACTAAAGGCTTTGTTGGTGGTGGTGGGCCTCCAACTTCATTTCGTTTATCCGTGAACGCTATGTTGGAAATAGAAACTGAAATGGTAAGGTTAGACATACTTATATGCCTTCCTTATTGCTTGACTAAATCCTCATAATCTTTCAAGAAATGTTCCTTGCTTATTTCCTCATTCAAAGTTTAAAACAACTTAACAGTTTTCATTTCATATCCGGCTGTGGCATTTGCAAGCAGTGAATTCTGATCTAATATGACCTAGAGCTAGTAAGAAATCAGAGCAAGATAAGTCATCTTTTGCTGTAAGAAATACATAAAGCCCATCCAGGGTAGCATCTGAATAAAATGACCTGGCCAAATGGAACATAAAAGGATACCAAAAATGCTGGGCAAGTCCAAACCCACGAACTAAGGCACATGGTTGTCACTAAACCTGTGAATCATTGCAATGCCCCCAAACTTGACTCAACACCAGACTGAACCAAAACTTCTCGCTTCTCTTCGTAAGGTTACGCCACGCATAAGAAACTATCCGATCTCAAGCCCATCTAAACCGCATTATGAACTTGTTCATCCTAGGTAGTCTGACACCGCTAGCATCATCATGAACTAGATTAGTTAGGGGTAAACCATGGGGACACCAGAAGGCCACAGCCCGTGCACGGTAGTAAAAAGAATACAGCGCGCTCAAATCTGCTCCCTCCTCTTCTCCGCGCCTGAGCTCCTCACCACGGATAACAACAGCAACAACAAAGAACCGCGCCCGAACCAGTGATAGACGATCAGATCGAGCTGAGGGCAAAGAACCGCGTGCGCACCTGGAGGTATATGAGGGCGAGGGCGAGGGACTGGAGCGCGTCGTAGTCACGCAGGAAGGAGCGCGCCCGCGGCCCGATTCCGGGGCACCAGTGCATTCCGATTCCAGCGAGCCCCGGACATGCAAATCGGGGAGCCTCCGGCGGATTCCTCGCCACGAAAGCTCTTCCGCCTCTCGGGGCGTGATCGACGGGGACTGGAACGGATTCCGTCCTAGATTTCACCCGCGCGCGTGCGTGGGGTGGGTGCGTGCGTTCGTGCAACTGGGGCCGCCCTCCTGCCGATGGTTCCCTGGCTGCTAGATTTATTAGGACAGTGACTCACCGGAGAACGGGGGCAACGGGTGTTACCGGCGGAACCCGGCTCCTGTCTGATTTGTTCGGAATCACTTTTCAGTTTTCTTGTTGCCGGTTTGTTGCTACGGGTGTACAAATATGTTGGCCATTCTTTTTTCTTTTCTAGAATATATGCACTAGAATGAATATATCCCTTCACCAAGGCTATAAAAACACCTGTTTACAAGAATGGGTTTCGAGATATACGCTGCTTTAACTTTGCTTTGTTGGCCAAACAAACTTGACGACTGATTGATAACCCTGACTCTCTTTGTGCAATGATTCTCAGGGCAAAATACTATCCGAAAAGGGACTTACTTAATGCCACACTAAAGAAGAAAGCCTTATATACCTGGCAAAGTATCATGGAAGGTGTGGAGACCTTGAAGTTGGGATATATTTGGAGGGTAGGAGATGAACACAAAATAAAGATTTGGTCAGAAGCATGGATACCACAATCCAACAACGGAAGACCGACACCTCGCGGAGTTAACTTGTTATCCATGGTGGTTGATCTTATAGACCCAGCAACAGGACAGTGGAACATGCAATTGATTGAGCAGACGTTCTGGCCCATCGATGTACCACGCATCCTGTCGATACCTCTACCAGCTTTCGAGATGGAGGACTTCATCTCATGGCATATGACAAAAACAGGGACGTTTTCGGTGAAATCAGCTTATTATGTCATGTGGAAGTCTAAATATGAGGCGAGAGGAACCACACATGAACCTAGTTCCGCATCACTGAACCGTACCTGGGATGTTATGTGGAAATTGCCTTGCCCTGCCAAAGTAAAAATATTCCTCTGACGAACATTACATGGAACTCTACCATGTAGAACTACACTGGTTGATGGACACATGAAGATTGAAACAAAATGCCCGGCGTGCGATGGGCGTGAAAGTATTAAACACATGTTATTCCAGTGCCAAAATACGAAACAAGTCTGGACAGAATTGGGACTTGAGGAGGTTATTTCACGGGCATGTGAGATAGACCATTCAGGAGAAGTTGTGCTTGAATATCTATTGAACCTACCTGCAAATGAAACAGTTGTATTGGGGCAGGAAAGATCGGATATTATTGTGTCAATTGCATCATGGTATCTGTGGTGGGAACGCAGAAAGCTTGTCCATAAAGAGCGGACAACCCAGCCTTCTGAAATTGTTGCATCGGTTCGGGGCCTTGCAGCAAACTTCTTGGCTGCCTCTCTACCGAAGGCGAAAATCCAAAAGAATCCATGGGTGTGACCGCCTGCTGGGATAGTGAAACTCAATATTGATGTGGCATTTGACTCCGACACTTTACAAGGTACAGTTGGTGCAATACTGCGGGATAGCTCTGGGAAATTTTTGGCAGCAGGAAATAATGTCGCTGGTGAATGCATGGATGTGTTCATGGCTGAAGCCCTTGCGCTTCGGTTCGGCCTTAACTTGGCCCAAAGCTATGGGTGCTCAAGACTGGTGATAAATTCTGATAATAGTGATGTGATCCAAGCAATGCAAGATGGTGGCCTTTTTGCTGGACCAGCTGCAGCAGTTATAGATGATTGTTACCATATGTCGCGTGATCTAGTTCAAGCTCGGTTCGAGCATTATCATCGCTGTTGGGGATATTACTACTGGGCGTAAACCGGCCAGGACAAGCCGGGTTAACTTCATCAGTAGTTGAGTGTGATAAAAGCCCATGAGGGCAGATGAGGGCTAAAGGCCCATAATCGGTTTAAGGCCTATAGCTATAAACCGGCGTCGGTATGTAACTTGTGTTATAAGTTAGGAATAGTGGAGACCGAACCGGACGCATCTATGAGCCGGTATCGGGACTCTGTAAACCGACGGGCGTCCCCATGTATATAAGGGGACGACCTGGCAGCGGTTCAAGGAGAGACAACAACTCGAGACATAGGCGAAGCTTATTTGCTCCCTAGTCGTCGAAACACCCATCAATTCCATCACAACTAGACGTAGGCTTTTACCTTCATTGAAGGGGCCGAACTAGTATAAACTCTCTTGCGTCCTTGTGTCCGCTTTAACCCCTTCAAGCTAACCCGTGACTAAGTCCTTTCTCTAGGACATCTGCCGTGACAAAACCACGACAGTTGGCGCCCACCGTGGGGCTATCGCACGATGGTTTCCGGTTCTTGGAGGGCCGCTTTGAATGACTCGAGGGCTACGCTGTAGGCCGGATGACTAAGAGTCGTCGCGGCAAACTCTACATCGACGACGCAGGCTGGGGCCCCGAGGCCGGCTCAATTGAGTACGGGTACCGGGTCCCCTTTGGTAGCATTCACGTTTTCATTGGCAAGATCGGTGAACCGGGCCCTGAGCCGGACATCTGCACCGACCTCGTCGAGACGGCTCAGCGTACGCGATCCGCTCGGGTTAAACCGGCCATGAAGCGTGCCTTCGTGGGAATGATCCATGGAGGGAGTTATGAGGATGGATCGGAGCTTCGCGGGGCGACTGCCGTTCGTTCCGGTGACGAATCTTCGACCGGAGAAACCGAATCTCTTTATCAGCTACAAGATGGCCGGATTAAGAGCTGTTCCGATGGCGACAGTATTCCGGACCCCTCTGATCTGCCTAACCGGGTTGGAATATTCATGACCGGAACACAAGCAGCGCTTCACTCTTCGACAGCCGCGGCAACAATCTCCGGTTCAGCAGCGGCAACGGTTGCCGGGGCGGGAGGCCCTGTGCGCCCACCGGCTCAGGTTCTATCAGAACTATTTGATGCGTTGGCTGTGCTTATGGCAGAAGTCAATCCGCCAGATCAGGACGCTCACAACACGGAGATTGCAAAGGTAAAGGAACAAATCACCCAGGACAAAATAGATCTGGCGGCTGAGGACACTAGGATGGCCGCAGAGCGGGCCGCTTTAGACGCACAGGCCTACAGGCTTATGTTGGATCAGAGCGCGTCGCATGAAGTCATGAGGAGGAAGCACCGGTCCCGCTTACCTCCGGTTTTCGAGGCCAGAGACCTTTTCAACACTCCAGGACCAAGAGCCAGTAATCCGCTGGAGGGGAACCGGGCATAAGCCCTTGGGACCGGTGCACCGGTTCAGCCCCATCAGATGGACCCGCCTCGTCAAAACACCGTTATACCTCGGGATGCTTTAATACCTCCGGGTCACTACTCCAACCCAATGGACAATCTTGTTGCCGCTGCTGCACGACTGGAGGCCATTCCAGTTGAAGGTGACTCGCCGCAAGCAGTAGAGACGCGGCGGGTCAAGGAACTTCTGAGGACAGCTTTGGCCCAACAGGAGGCGTACTCGTACAGCCGTGACCGAATCCACTCGACCCCCTGTCCAAGCCGGAGCTATAGCAGACATATGGATGAACCAGCAGTGTCGAGTAATGAACGACGTGGAGCACCCCGTGGCAACAACCCGACGGGTGGTGCTGATGATGCTCAGGAAGTGGTGAACCAGGCCCGAGCGCGTAGGGAGGCCGAGTTAGCTGCACAGCATCAGGCTCGGCAGCTCATGCCAGTTCGTCCAACCATTTCGATCGAACCTGGTGTTACTTCTAGTTCTTTGGGGGTGCCTTGCCTCGTCCCTGCTTTACGCAACGTGTGCTTGCCCAATGATTTCAAAGGCCCACGCAAGGTACCAAATTATACGGCGGATTAACCACCAGAGACATGGGTAGAGAGCTATGAGATGGCCATGGAGATGCTTGATGTGGATGACACGGCGTGTGCGAAATACTTCACCATGATGCTTGAAGGAACGGCCCGTACTTGGTTAAAAAGCTTGCCCGCTAATTCTATCAGTTCATGGGCCCAATTACGAGCCCGGTTTATCAACAATTTCAAGGATACCTGTAAACAGCCTATGTCGATAGTGGACTTAGCTGCATGCGTCCAGGAGGAAGGAGAGTCAACGACTCATTGGGTGCGCCGGGTTTCACAAGTGTTGCACTCCTCAGACCGCATCAACGCTGACACGCAGTATTAACCCTAGAAGGCAACTGCCGGTTTGGGCCCCTGAAGTTGAAATTGGGACGGATGAAACGTCATTGCACCGACATGGGGACCCTCATGGCCGCTTTGGTAAAATATGCTGATTCTGATAGTACCAAGGATTCCGAATCTGATGATGACAAGACAGGGAAGGGGAAGAAGAACAACAGCTCCAAAGGTCAGCAGCATCACTGGGTAGGCAATGGCGGAGGAGGCAAGCGTAAAGCAGATGGCAACATGGATTTTGTGGCTAATACCAACGTACAGGACAATGGCCAGCGGCGCAAGGGTAGGCCGAAAAATCATAGTGGAGCACCCAACCCCAACCCAAACCGCCTGAACTATCTGCTAAGCCAGCCCTGTCCAAGACATGGGACGAAGGAGGAGCCAGCAAACCACCTTTGGAAGGATTGCTTTATTATGCAGGAGTTCAAAAATTCTAATAATTTCCGATATGATCACGGATCTGGCGGTGGCTCAGGGTCCGGGCCGGGTTACGGTGGAGGAAGTTCCGGTTCAGGATTTAATGGTAATCCGGGCGGACATAATGGTCAAAATAGTCAGAACAACCAGGATGGTTACAACCAACAGCAGCAACAGTCAGGTTACCAAAGCAACCCAAAGCAGTTGAGTAATGGGCAGTACCATGTCTTTACCACTAGCTTGGACAAGCGAGACCGGAAGGTTCAGAGGCGGGCAGTCAACTCTATTGAACCGGCCACACCCCGTTATCTACGTTGGTCCGAACAACCAATCATATGGAGCAGAGAGGATCACCCACTCCAGGTCGATAATCCGGGTCAGTTGGCTCTGGTGGTGGCGCCTCAGGTGGGAGGTTATAAGTTCACCAAGGTGCTCATGGATGGAGGGAGCAGCATTAACATCCTATACTATGAGACCTTCCGTCGTATGGGACTAACAGATAAGAATCTCAAACCGTCCAATACAGTATTCCACGGTGTAGTGCCTGGCAGATCAGCATATGATAGAGGCTAAGGTGTCCCGATGTTTCGATGAGATGGTGGCTATCGTTTTCTGTGGGAGTCGACCTTGACGATCCGACTACGAACGTGCGAGACGTCGTGCCTTAGCAATCGCTAAACCAACTTCCGAAGGTTATTGACCACGCCAGAGCACAATCAACCTGACCACGAGGGTCTGTTTCCTGCGAGCAAAGGAAGAACAAGCAAGAAACTGAGATTGCAATCGGGATATTGCAAATATAAGATGAAAGCTTTATTGATCAAGGTGGGGTTCTGTGACGTCTTGGTCTGGCCGTTGGACACAAACGAAGTACGCGAAGTTGCAGCTATGGCGAACTTTTAATCTAAACAAAACCCAAAGTCTAAACGACGCCCTAAGGGCTATATATATGGAGGAAGAGGGGGGAATTTCGTGGCCCTTGAGGGTGGGGTCTGAAACCAACCCTAACTCTTGTTTCCCCACACGTACGGACTCTAAAAATAGCCTATACTTAAGTATTTCGAAATTACATGGGCCTGGCCCATTAATAAGGTGACGCAGCACCTAGAATAGCCTATGGACGAATATTATGAAGTGGCATCTTGTATATTTCGTCCAAGACTTTATGCACTCCTTATGGCGGCTTCAAAGTCCTGAAATCATCACTTGTAACTCCGTTCTTGATCCCCTTGCGCATGCCATCAACTCCATGCGTGTTCTTGCTCCAATGTTCATCCTTCTCCAAGCTAGGACCTTCATTTGTAAGCAAAACAAATGTATCCAATTTAGGCAGCATCATAATCTCATGAACATTAGAATCATTACCAAGAAACGAAAGTACCTGGTAATTTAATTGGCGTGCGCGAGCTCTAGTAATTGGTCCAGTATATGTAACAGTAGGGGCTGTGGGTGTAACAATGGTATTGATGTCCTCATCATCCTCCCCTTCTTGAAATGAAGTCGTCCTCGACGGAAGCGCATCTTCCTCACCCAAATAAGGCTTCAAATCTGCAATGTTAAAAGTGGGACTAACCCCAAAATCTACAGGTAGCTCAAGTTTATATGCATTATCATTTATTTTCTCTAACACCTTAAAAGGACCATCAGCACGTGGCATTAGCTTTGATTTGCGCAGATTAGGAAATCTATCTTTACGCAAATGTAACCAAACAAGATCTCCAGGTGCAAACACAACATGTTTTCTACCCTTATCTCCAGCAAGTTTATATTTAGCATTCATACGCTCAATGTTTTCCTTAGTTAACTCATGCATTTTTAAAATCAATTCAGAACGTTCTTTAGCATCAAAATTAACCTTCTCCGAAGATGGAAGAGGCAACAAATCAATAGGTGCACGAGGTAGGAAACCATACACAATTTCAAAAGGGCACATCTTAGTAGTAGAATGCAATGAACGATTATAAGCAAATTCAATATGAGGCAAGCATTCTTCCCACATTTTCTTGTTATTCTTCAAAACAGCCCTAAGCATAGTAGACAATGTTCTATTGACTACTTCAGTTTGTCCATCAGTTTGGGGGTGACAAGTAGTACTAAAAAGCAGCTTAGTCCCCAACTTAGCCCATAAACATCTCCAAAAGTGGCTAAGAAATTTAGTATCACGATCTGAAACAATAGTATTTGGCACACCATGTAAGCGAATAATTTCACAAAAGAACAAATCAGCAACATTAACAGCATCATCGCTTTTATGACATGGTATAAAGTGTGCCATTTTCGAGAACCTATCCACGACAACAAATATGCTATCCCTCCCCTTCTTTGTTCGAGGTAAACCTAAAACAAAGTCCATAGATATATCCTCCCAAGGAACACTAGGTACAGGCAAAGGCATATATAAACCATGAGGATTGAGTCGTGACTTAGCTCTTTGACATGTAGTGCAGCGAGCAACAAAACGCTCAACATCCCGTCTCATCTTTGGCCAAAAGAAATGTGTAGCAAGTATATCCTCCGTCTTCTTGACGCCAAAGTGTCCCATTAATCCTCCTCCATGCGCCTCCTGCAACAACAAAAGACGAACGGAGCAGCTGGAATGCATAGCTTGTTAGCACGAAACACAAATCCATCGTTAAGAACGAACTTGTTCCAAGTTCTCCCTTCCTTACAATTCTGCAATACATCTTTAAATTCAGCATCATGAACATATTGATCTTTGATGGTCTCCAAACCAAATATTTTAAAGTCAAGTTGTGAAAGCATAGTAATAACGACGAGACAAGGCCATCAGCAATAACATTTTTTTACCCTTCTTGTGTTTAATGACATAAGGGAAAAGTCTCAATGAATTCAACCCATTTAGCATGTCTACGGTTCGTTTTGCTTGACTTTTAATGTGTTTCAAAGATTCATGATCAGAATGTATAACAAATCCTTGGGCCATAAATAATGTTGCCATGTACAAGAGCATATAATTCTTTATCATAAGTAGAATAGTTCAGACTAGGCCCACTCAATTTTTCAGAAAAGTATGCAACAGGTTTTCCATCTTGTAATAACACACCTCCTAATCCAATTCCACTAGCGTCACATTCAAGCTCAAAAGTCTTATTGAAATTAGGAAGTTGGAGTAAAGGAGCATGTGTCAACTTATCTTTCAATATCGTGAAGGCTTCTTCCTGTGCGATACCCCAAACAAAAGGCACATCCTTCTTTGTAAGCTCGTTGAGAGGTGCAGCAATGGTGCTGAAATCTCTCACAAAACGCCTATAGAAACCAAGCGAGGCCAAGGAAACTCCTCACTTGTGTGACCGTTTTGGGCTGCGGCCAACTCTCAATAGCTTCAATCTTGGCTTTATCAACTTCAATTCCCTGTGGAGTAACAACATAACCAGAAAAGATACTCGGTCGGTGCAAAAGGTGCACTTTCCAAGGTTTCCAAACAAACGTGCATCACGTAGAGCAATAAAAACAGCACGTAAATGTTCCAAATGTTCCTCCAAAGATTTGCTATAAATCAATATGTCATCAAAGTAAACTACCACAAATCGTCCAATGAAAGCACGTAAAACTTCGTTCATTAACCTCATGAAAGTACTAGGTGCATTAGTTAACCCAAAAGGCATGACTAACCACTCATATAATCCAAACTTAGTTTTAAATGCTGTTTTCCATTCATCTCCCAATTTCATACGAATTTGATGGTAACCACTACGCAAATCAACTTTGGAGAATATTGTAGAGCCACTCAATTCATCAAGCATATCATCTAGCCTAGGAATAGGATGACGATAACGAATAGTAATATTATTAATGCCTCTACAATCAACGCACATACGCGACGTACCATCCTTTTTCGGCACTAAAATGATAGGAACAGCACAAGGACTAAGGGATTCGCGTATATAACCTTTGTCGAGCAGTTCTTGTACTTGGACGCATAATCTCCTTCGTCTCCTCTGGATTGGTACGGTATGGTGCCCGGTTGGGTAATGCACGAATTAAGTCAATTTGATGCTCAATCCCTCGAATAGGTGGTAATCCCGGTGGCACGTCTTGTGGAAAGACGTCAGCGAACTCCTGCAAAATGTTAGTGACAGCAGGAGGCAAAGAGGAAGGCACGTCCTCGAATGAAAATAATGCCTCTTTGCACACAAAAGCATAGCAAATAGATTTGCTAAAATCTAGATCATCAATATCAGATTTGGTGGCAAGTAAACATGCACTTTTCAATTTAATTTCAGAAGCAACACTAGATTGTTTATTATTATTAGGCTGCATTTGTTGCCTCAAATTCTTTTGCCACAATCTGATTTTCACTCTTAGTTTTCTCCTGTTTTGCTTTATTAGCTCTATTAATATCATCTTTCAAAATGGAATCAGGAGTCATAGGAAGCAAAGTAATATTTTTATCCTTATGAACAAGAGTATACTGATTGTTTCTACCATGGTGAATAGAATTTTTATCAAATTGCCATGGTCTACCAAGTAATAAGGAACATGCTTGCATAGGTACCACATCACAATCAACATAATCAGCATATGTAGAGATACTAAAATGCACACGAACAGTACGTGTTACCTTAACCTTGCCGCTGTTGTTGAACCATTGGATGTAGTAAGGATGTGGATGTGGTCTTGTGGTGAGAGATAGCTTCTCCACCATCTCCATGCTAGCCAAGTTGTTGCAACTCCCTCCATCTATGATCACGCGAACAGAACGTTCCTTCACAACTCCCTTTGTATGGAACAAATTATGCCTCTAATTTTGCTCAGCTTGTGTAACCTGCACACTCAAAACACGTTGAGCAACTAAACATTCATACCTGTCAGCATCTTCAGGAGCCATGTATTGCGTCTCATGATCAGAATCGTCTCCACCGTGTTCGTCACGTGTAATAAGAGCCAAAGTCTCCTCATCATAGTCACTAGCGGACTCATACCCACCATCCTCAGTAACAATCATCGCACGCTTAGATGGGCATTCTCTCGCATAATGACCTCCACCCTTGCAACGTCGACAAATAATATCATGTGTTTGCCCTGTTGATGCCATGGATGAAGAAGAGCTCTTTGCAGGCCCAGAAGGTGTGCTCTTGGCAGATAGTGGTGATTGTGCCTGCTTTATTGTATCACAGTTGGAGGTGGCAGCCGACGGAGGCGCCGGTGAAGCAGAACGTGTGGAAGTAGATGATGCACGTGGTGTCCATGAAGAAGGTCGACCTGCAGAAAAGTTAGTCCGCGCCAGTGCCTGTCGATCCTGCACTTCACGTTCAGCTTTACAAGCAAGATGGAATAAACGAGTGATATTAGTATACTCCTTATACTCTAGAACCGTCTGAATCTCTCTATTTAATCCACCCATAAAACGTGCAAGCATAGCTTCATTCTCCTCAACAATACCACATCTAATCATGCCAGTTTGTAATTCCTGATAATATTCTTCTACAGAATTTTTTCCCTGTCTTAAGCGCTGCAATTTTTGAAGTAATTCACGTTGATAATATGGTGGAACCCAACGAGTACGCATAGCAGTTTTCAAAGCAGCCCAAGTAGCAGGAATGGGATATAATCTACAATGCTCAGACCACCAAACACATGCAAAACTAGTGAATGCACAAACAGCAGCAGGAACACGTCTCTCCTCGGGATATTGTAAACATGTAAATCGTTGTTCAGTTTCTAACTCCCAAGTAAGATATATATCAGGAACATATCTACCCTCAAATGGTGGAATATTCAATTTTAGTTTAGGGAGATGGTCATGATCTCGTACCTAAGGGTGAGCCCTACCATTGCCATTATTTGCATGTGGACGACCTGATGGTTACTGTGCTGGTGGTGGCACGTAGTTCTGATTTTGATCAACCTCATCCTCGTAATCGCCAGCAAAATCATCCTCCTCCGCATCAGCAGCAGGAGCCACAGAAGTATCAACAGCAGCACCAACAGTTTGGCCAGGTGCAAGAGGGAGACGGCTCGCTCGGCGGAGGGCTGTTTCCCGACGTGGAGGTAGTCGGTGTTGTTGCTGTTGTTGCAGAGGTGCGGCAGGAGCAGCCGGTGGTGGTGGTGGAAGACGCGACATCAATTCAGCAACTTGTTATCGAGCTTTGTTTCAAACGTCTTCTCCATGCCATCTATCTTCTCCATGGCCTCTTCAAATCTGTTTATCACATCTTGCACCTGTCCATTCATCATTTGCTGAAACGTATCATGAAGCTCCTTGTTCGTCAAGTTCTCCCAGTCAGTCTCGTCGGCTTGTGATCCTGGCATGGTTAGCAGCAATAGAAACACACAAGAATATGATCCTATAGACTACTAACAAGTGGTGGTGGTGGCGGGTGTCACAAATCCGTCAAGCAAATCTCAAATTCTTACCAGTTCTTACCCAGCAGCAGGCGGTGATCGGCAACCGTTGTAGTCAAAAACTCTCAAAAGCTTGGATAGAGCGATTGCTAGGGAGAGTCAAATGCACGACGTAGATGTATGTGGAGCTGGGAAGGCTTATAGTATGGTAGCAAAAAGGGTCAGCAATAATCAATTCAGAGATGCAAAGTTGAATAAACGCTCAACGACGGTACTTTGCTGGTCCTAGGCTAGACCGTGCTAGAGACGCGAGCCTAGAACACTAACAAAATCACGGCGCTGCACGTAAATAAGGGAAAAGCACACTCTGGAACTCTCTCTTTTTTTTCGCTCTCTTTTTTTTTGCGCTCCTTTTTTTTGCGCTCCTCTTTTTTTTGCGCTCCTCTTTTTTTTGCGAAAAATCACTATAATGGCGAGTGTCTCAAAACTCTTCCCTCGTCAAACTGATAGGATGGGCAAAAAAAACTTTTTTTTTTCACTTTTTTTTTCAGAAATCAGGGGAGCGACCACGAAAAAGTGCGACAAAAAATCACTATGATGGCACGTGGCTCAAAAGACTCAGAAAAGTTTAAAAATAGGATAGGGAAAAAAAATTTTGCCCGTGAAAATTTTGGCCTAAAAACTGCCCGGGGGTCTCCAGACTCTTTTTTTTTCCGAGACCTACGCAGGCAAGGAAACACGAATCGGAATTTAGATTGATCTCAAGAACAAACCTAATATGAGAAGAACTCGGATTGGTGGTGGATATATGGTTGTGGTATATGGCAGCGGTGCTGGTATATGGTAGCGGTGGTGGTATATGGATAGAGATTGACGATGGTATATGGATACGGATTGGTAGTGGTATATGGATATGGATTCAGAGCGGTGGCGGATAAGCAAAAGTGGTAGATGGGCGATGATGATGGTGCGGCGGCGGCGTGACAACTTATGACCAGAACTCGAAACTCTAAAAGACTAGACTCTAAGACCAGCAACTTGACACGACGATGCAACCCCAAATTCAACAAAGCAAAAACCCTAAAAAGATTATGCAAAGGCTCAGATTGGTTCGGATATGATGAACTAACCCTAATTTTTTTTGTGTGGCTTTTTCGTGGACTGTAGGTATGAAGAACAGACTCGATCTAATCTACGAAAAACTGTAAAATCTCACCGAGCAACCTGGAAATCTGATACCACTTGATAGAGGCTAAGGTGTCCCGATGTTTCGATGAGATGGTGGCTATCGTTTTTTGTGGGAGTTGACCTTGACGATCCGACTACGAACGTGCGAGACGTCGCGCCTTAGCAATCGCTAAACCAACTTCCGAGGGTTATTGACCACGCCGGAGCACGATCAACCTGACCACGAGGGTCTGTTTCCTGCGAGCAAACGAAGAACAGGCAAGAAACTGAGATTGCAATCTGGATATTGCGAATATAAGATGAAAGCTTTATTGATCAAGGTGGGGTTTTGTGACGTCTTGGTCTGGTCGTTGGACACAAACGAAGTACGCGAAGTTGCAGCTATGGCGAACTTTTAATCTAAACAAAACCCAAAGTCTAAACGACGCCCTAAGGGCTGTATATATGGAGGAAGAGGGGGGGAATTTCGTGGCCCTTGAGGGTGGGGTCCGAAACCAACCCTAACTCTTGTTTCCCCACACATACGGACTCTAAAAATAGCCTATACTTAAGTATTTCGAAATTACATGGGCCTGGCCCATTAATAAGGTGACGCAGCACCTAGAATAGCCTATGGACGAATATTATGAAGTGGCATCTTGTATATTTCGTCCAAGGCTTCATGCACTCCTTATGGCGGCTTCAAAGTCCTGAAATCATCACTTGCAACTCCGTTCTTGATCCCCTTGCGCATGCCATCAACTCCATGCGTGTTCTTGCTCCAATGTTCATCCTTCTCCAAGCTAGGCCCTTCATTTGTAAGCAAAACAAATGTATCCAATTTAGGCAGCATCATAATCTCATGAACATTAGAATCATTACCAAGAAACGGAAGTACCTGGTAATTTAATTGGCGTGCGCGAGCTCTAGTAATTGGTCCAGTATATGTAACAGTAGGGGCTGTGGGTGTAACAATGGTATTGATGTCCTCATCAACATGCTACACGAACATATCATAGCAAACAAAGACATCTCATGAATCTACTAAATGCATAGAACAAAAGTCCCTTACTTATCATGAGCCAAAAAGGCACAGAAGATATGATGGCAACCATGTAAACATAGCAAGTTTTATTAACAATTTCAGACTTAGCAGAAAACTAAGCATGGAATAAACAGAATTATGAAGGCATCTTTGCAAGCTCAAATCACTCATCACAAAGCCTTTCATGTCAAAACAAGCATAGCATCAGCAAGATGACATGTTCATGAAGCTAACCATGGCAAGAGAAAGTTCATAGCATGCATGGATCACTAACAACAACCATGGCAAAATTGATTAACATGTAAACATTCTGCCAGGAACATTTTATAGCAAAAGTAGAGCAAGATTAAGACATGCTAGGGCACTTCATAATTGCAAACAGGGGCATGGATGGATAGAGCATAATCATATGATCACAACATACTTACTGAAGCAACTCAAAACAAGCATGGATCTCACTGTAGCATCATGTTTACATGGCATAAAAATAACAGCAGAACAAGGACTTAGCAAAATCCTAAGTCCCTAAAAACAGCAATATCACGAATCCTAGTTTGCAAGCTTGTGCTAGTCACCAAATAGAACACAAATATACATGGCAAGCACCTCTGTAAATATGGCATGGCATAGATCAAAACACATGTAGAGCTCATGTCAATATGATGCACACAACAAATGTGACAAAAATGACAAAACATCATAATCTGATAAGTAGCAGCAGTAAACATTTTATAGCATTCTTGCATCAATGATTTGGGCATCACGAAAATCAAACAAGCATGCCACAATGGAATGAAATGAAGAGCATCTCACAATCAACATTTTGAATATCATATGCATGACACGGAGCTACGGTCATGGAGTTATGGCATGAAGAACAAGGGCATAAAATATGTGCAGGGAAAAGACTTAGCAAAAAAAATCAACCTCTCAGTTAGATCTAGGGTTTGGCATGAAAAACGAGGATGGCCGGGATTGCTCACCGAAGAAGGTCGCCGCGGTGGCCGGAACTTGTGGGTGAGGAGGGTGGTCGCCGAAGCGCTGGGGCGCCGGATCCGGCCGGCCCGTGGCCGGATCTGGCGAGAGGAGCGGCGACGGCGAGCGGGCATGGCGAGGCGCGGCCGGGCGGCGACTGGTGGCGGCGAGGCGGAGCGGCGCCGGCGGATGGTCGGCCGCGAAGAGGACGGACGGCGGCGGGGCGGTCGCGTCCGGCCCGATCCGGACGTATTCGGCGGCGGCAGGGGATGTGATAGCTAGGGTTTGGACCCGAATTTGGAGGAGGGGTGCACATATTTATAGGTAGGAGTGTTCAAATGGAGTGTAGTTTTCGCCCACACAATCGTGATCCGACGACGGAGGACATGGGGGTGGTTTGGATGGGTTATTGGGCCGTTTTGGAGGGGTGTTGGGCTGCAACACACAAGAGGCTTTTGCGGTTACCCAGTTAACCGTTGGAGCATCAAACGGACTCCAAATGGCACGAAATTTGACAGGCGGTCTACCGGTGGTATACCAAGGCCACTTGGCAAATCTCGGTCCATTCCGAGAACATTTAACACCTGCTCATGAAAAGATACAAAAGGGGTACGCCGGTGCACGTAGGAGTGTCGGATTGCAAAATGGACAACGGGGAAAAGGCTCGGATGCATGAGACTAACACGTATGCAAATGCGATGCACATGATGACATGATATGAAATGCATGACATGAATGAAATGCAAAACGAAGACAAAACCCAACCACGAAGGGAATCTCATAACTTAAAGCCGGAAATGGCAAGAGTCGAAGTACAAATATGGTAAGTTACATCCGGAGTGTTACAACACTCCACCACTATGAAAGGATCTTGTCCCGAGATCTAGGACTGAAAGAACTCCAGGTATTCGGAACGGAGGTGATCCTCGCATTCCCAGGTGGCTTCTCGATCGGAATGGTGTGACCACTTCACTTTCAGGAATTTGATAGACTTGTTGCGAGTCTTGCGCTCAGTTTCTTCAAGAATAGCAACGGGATGCACATGATGACATGATATGAAATGCATGACATGAACAAAATGCAAAACGAAGACAAAACCCAACCACGAAGGGAATCTCGTAGCTTAAAGCCGGAAATGGCAAGAGTCGGAGTACAAATATGCCTTTGGTTGAAGCACTTGTTTGCATAGTGTCTTTTCTGCTGACACTTGTTGCAAGTAACCTCTAAGAGCGGATGGTGATAAGGAGCACTTGACCTTGGAGTATGAGATTGAGCTTTGTTTTGATAGCCTGGGTTGGGTGGGTGGGAAGATCCACTGCCAGCTTTGCTCTTCTGCTGATAAGGCTGACGAAACGGAGGAGGAGGAGGCAACCAGAACTTCTGTTGCTTAGCTGCCACTTGTGAAGAAGAAGAAGATTGAACTGCATCCCTGACTCTCTTCTTAGATACCTCACACTTGAGCTGAGCAGCTTCTTGCTTTAGTGCCATGTTGTAGAATTCATCATACTAAGTCGGCTGAAGAAGCACAAGAGCTAATTGCAGATCTTCTCTGAGGCCACCTCTGAATTGATAAATCATGCTCTTTTCATCAGGGACGTCTTGTTTAGCGAAGTGAGCGAGTTTCTGAAACTGGATATTGTATTGATACACATACAAGCTGCCTTGCTTGAGATTGCGGAACTCCTCACGCTTGCTCTCAGCAACACTTGGTGGGATGTGATGAGCTATGATGTCTCGGCGGAAATCATCCCAAGTAATCACACGACCTCCTATGGAATCTCTGTATTGTTGATACCACTCAGCAGCTTGATCCTTGAGTTGAAACGAAACAAACTTGACAAAGTCCTCAGGCCTGACATTGCTACACTCAAAATGTTTGCAGATATCCACGAGCCAGTCGTCGGCGTCTGTGGCCTCGACACAGTTGCTGAAGGACTTCAGCTGGTTTGCGAGGAACTGATTGAGGGTAGCAAACTGAGGCTGATTGTTGCCTTGGCCTTGATTTCCTTGGTTGCCTTGCCCTTGGTTGCACTCTTGCAAGAGTTGCAAAAGCATCTGAGTGTTGGCGTTGGTGGCTGCCATGACAGCTTGCCATGCCCCCGGAGGTGGAGGTGGTGGCGGAGGGTTCGATTGATCCCCATCATTGCGGTCCAGATTCTGACGCGTTGTAGGAGCCATCCTAAAGAGGTTGACATCCGTTAGCATCTTGAAAGGCATATATTCAAGATGAATCAATGGATCGAAATTGCAACATAAAGCCTTAACATTCGAACAAGGATGAACGAATGAATTTCAAAGTAAATCATCACACGTCCATAAAGTTGAGAAGCCACTTAGATAAAGGTAGATGAATAACTCAACAAGGTATGGATATGAACAAATAAGTGGTAAGGATTACCCAATCACAAACCAAATATCTGCGGGAAGAAATACTAGAGCTACTTTAATTCCCACCTATAAAACTCCCGAAACTTTCTGGTTATGCAATCAGGTGTTGGGGATACAGGGGAAGCATAATATCTCACCCAAAACTAGCAAATCCTACATCCACGTGTATCCATCCTTCAACACATAACCAAGAAACCTTCGGAAATCATTTACCTCAACCTTCGAAAAGCATCCGTTATACGAGTTATGGCAATACTCCCGAACTCCCACCCCAGTATTGGGTGGCGTTGAGGTTATCTCACCAACAACTGCATAAAATAGATTTTCAATGTCGGCGATCTCAGGTATTCCAAAACTGCAACGATAAAATTGTGATGACAACACCTCGGAGCTCAACTCCCCGGGACACTGCCACAACCCCTAAATGTCAGGAGGCACCAAGAACAATGTTCTCATCACAAAACCATCGGAACGATTCCAAGATACCCGCGTGATCCTAAATTTTTTTTCATGAAATTTGAGGAGAGAAGAGTCAAAACTCTACGTCAGGAGGCCTCACCAGAGCGATGAAGGGACTGAGGAGTAAAAAGAATCCTACTCTCTGATATATATATATATATATATAATCCTAAGACTCAAAACATTTTGTTCTAGACTCAACAACGTCAACGATTCGATCAAGCAGGGGCTCCTAAGTCGGGGAAGGCTCTGATACCAACTTCTAACAAACACAATGCGGCTATATCTCCCACGTGTCGGGGCACGACTTAGAGGCATAGCCGCATGGTAGGCATGTCGCAAGAGGGGTAATCTTTACACATCCCATGTACTGAATAAGAAAGGGATAAAGACTCGGCTTACAATCGCCACTTCACACAATACATAAATAATCCATACATCATCTGATGAGGACATCAATACCATTGTTACACCCACAGCCCCTGCTGCTATACATACTGGACCAATTACTAGAGCTCACGCACGCCAATTGAATTATCAGGTACTTTCGTTTCTTGGTAACGATTCTAATGTTCATGAGAATATGATGCTGCCTAAATTGGATACATTTGTCTTACTTACGAATGAAGGGCCTAGCTTGGACAATAAAGATGAACCTTGGAACAAGTTCAAGCATGGAGATGATGGCATGCGCAAGGGGATCCAGAACGGAGTTACAAGTGACGATTTCAGGACTTTGAAGCCACCATAAGGAGTGCATGAAGCCTTGGATGAAATATACAAGATGCCACTTCATAAATTTCATCCAGAGGCTATTTTAGGTGCTGCATCACCTTATTATTGGGCCAGGCCCATGTATTTTTGAAATACTTAAGTATAGGCTGTTTTTAGAGTCCATATGTGTGGGGAAACAAGAGTTAGGGTTGGTTTCGGACCCCTCCTCCAAGGGCCACGAAATTCCCCCCTCTTCCTCCATATATACAGCCCTTAGGGCATCGTTTAGACTTTGGGTTTTGTTTAGATTAAAAGTTCACCATAGCTGCAACTTCGCGTACTTCGTTTGTGTCCAATGACCAGACCAAGACGTCAGAGAACCCCACCTTGATCAATAAAGCTTTCATCTTATATTCGCAATATCCAGATTGCAATCTCAGTTTCTTGCTTGTTCTTCGTTTGCTCGCAGGAAACAAGCCCTCGTGGTCAGGTTGATCGTGCTCCGGCGTGGTCAATAACCCCTTAGAGTTGGTTTAGCGATTGCTAAGGCGCGACGTCCTCACATGTTCGTAGTCGGATCGTCAAAGTCGACTTCCCCTAAAACGATAGCCACTATCTCATCGAAAGACAGGACACCTTTGCCTCTATCAAGTGGTATCAGATTTTCAGGTTGCTCGGTGAGATTTTACAGTTTTTCGTAGTTTAGGTCGAGTCTGTTCTTCATACCTATAGTCCACGAAAAAGCCAAAAAAATTAGGGTTATGTCACCATATCCGAACCAATCTGAGCCTTTGCATAGTATTTTTAGAGTTTTGCTTTGTTGAATTTGCGGTTGCATCATCGTGTCGAGTTGCTGGTCTTAGCGTCTAGTCCCTTAGAGTTTTGAGTTCTGTTCACAGGTTGTCACGCCGCCGCCGCACCATCGTCATCATCATTACCATATACCATCACCCCACCATATACATCGCCGCTGCCATATACAACCACCAATCCGAGTCCACATATACCATCGCCATATACCACCACCAATCCGAGTCCAGATATACCATCGCCATATACCACCACCAATCCGAGTCCAGATATACCACCACAGTCCGAGTTCCACCAGATTCATCTCTGCCACCAGTCCTAGTCCGAGTCTAGTATTTGTTGCTTTGTTTTCGAGTTCCAGATCACACCATACTCCGAGTCGTGACAGAGTAGGACTCCCGAGACTACGTGCTACCCGCAGAAGAAAAATAGTTCCAAACTACAAAAAACTGAGTCTGGAAAATTCTGGCTAGGCAGTTTTTAGACCATTTGTAGACTTTTTCGAAAAATATTTGTTGCGGAGCAAAAAAAGAGAGGAAAAAAAGTGCTAAAAAAGAGTGAAAAAAAATAAAAAAATTCAGAGTGTGCTCCTCCATTGTTTACGTGCAGCGCCGGGATTTTGTTAGTGTTCTAGGCTCGCGTCTCTAGCACGGTCTAGCCTAGGACCAGCACAGTACCATCGTTGAGCGTTTATTCAACTTTGCATCTCTGAATTGATTATTGCTGACCCCTTTTGCTACCATATTATAAGCCTTCCCAGCTCGACATACATCTACGTTGTGCGTTTGACTCTCCCTGGTAATCGCTCTATCCAAGCTTTAAGAATTTTGACTACGACGGTTGCCGACCACCGCCTGCTGCTGGGTAAGAACTGGTAAGAATTTGAGATTTGCTTGATAGATTTGTGACATCCACCACCACCTCTTGTTAGTAGTTTGTAGGATCATATTCTTGTGTGTTTCTATTGCTGCTAACCATGGCAGGATCACAAGCCGACGAGATTGACTGGGAGAACATGACGAATAAGGAGTTGCATGATAAATTTCAGCAAATGATGAGTGGACAGGTGCAAGATGTGCTAAACAGATTTGAAGAGGCCATGGAGAAGATAGATGACATGGAGCAGACGTTCGAAACAAAGCTCGATAACAGGTTTAATGAATTGCTCGCGCGTCTTCCACCACCACCACCGGCTGCACCTAACGCACCTCTACAACAACAACAACGACTACCTCCACATCGCGAAACATCCCTCCGCCGAGCGAGCCGTCTCCCTCTTGCACCTGGCCAAACTGTTGGTGCTGTTGTTGATACTTCTGTGGCTCCTGCTGCTGATGCAGAGGAGGATGATTTTGCGGGAGATTACGAGGATGAGGTTGATCAAAATTAGAACTAAGTGCCACCACCAGCACAGCAACCACCAGGTCATCCACATGCAAATAATGGCAATGGTAGGGGTCACCCTCAGGTACGAGATCATGACCATCTCCCTAAACTAAAATTGAATATTCCACCATTTGAGGGTAGATATGTTCCTGATATATATCTTACTTGGGAGTTAGAAACTGAACAATGATTTACATGTCTACAATATCCCGAGGAGAGATGTGTTCCTGCTGCTGTTTGTGCTTTCACTAGCTTTGCATGTGTTTGGTGGTCTGAACATTGTAGACTATATCCTATTCCAACTACTTGGGCTGCTTTGAAAACTGCTATGCGTACTCGTTGTGTTCCACCATATTATCAACGAGAATTACTTCAAAAATTGCAGCGTTTAAGACAAGGAAAAAATTCTGTAGAAGAATATTATCAGGAATTACAAACTGGCATGATTAGATGTGGTATTGTTGAGGAGAATGAAGCTATGCTTGCACGTTTTATGGGTGGATTAAATAGAGAGATTCAGACCATTCTAGAGTATAAGGAGTATACTAATATCACTCGTTTATTCCATCTTGCTTGTAAAGCTGAACGTGAAGTGCAGGATCGACAGGCATTGGCGCGAACTAACTTTTCTGCAGGTCGATCTTCATCATGGATACCACGTGCATCCTCTACTTCAACTACACCAGCACCTCCATCATGTGCCACCTCCAGCTGTGATACAAGAAAGCAGGCACAACCACCACTATCTGCCAAGAGCACACCTCCCGGGCCTGCGCAGAGTTCTTCTTCTTCCATGGCATCAACAGGGCACACAAGTGATATTATTTGTCGTCGTTGTAAGGGAAGAGGACATTTTGCGAGAGAATGCAAATCTCAGCGTGTGATGATTGCTACTGAGGATGGTGGGTATGAGTCCGCTAGTGACTATGATGAGGAGACTTTGGCTCTTATTACACGTGAAGAACACGGTGGAGATGATTCTGATCATGAGACGCAATACATGGCTCCTGAAGATGCTGACAGGTATGAATGTTTAGTTGCTCAACGTGTTTTTGAGTGTGCAGGTCACACAAGCTGAGCAAAATCAGAGGCGTAATTTGTTCCATACAAAGGGAGTTGTGAAGGAACGTTCTGTTCGCGTCATCATAGATGGAGGGAGCTGCAATAACTTGGCTAGCATGGAGATGGTGGAGAAGCTATCACTCACCACAAGACCACATCCACATCCTTACTACATCCAATGGTTCAACAACAGTGGCAAGGTTAAGGTAACACGTACTGTTCATGTGCATTTTAGTATCTCTACATATGCTGATTATGTTGATTGTGATGTGGTACCTATGCAAGCATGTTCCTTATTACTTGGTAGACCATGGCAATTTGATAAAAATTCTGTACACCATGGTAGAAACAATCAGTATACTCTTGTTCATAAGGATAAAAATATTACTTTGCTTCCGATGACTCCTGATTCCATTTTGAAAGATGATATTAATAGAGCTAATAAAGCAAAACAGGAGAAAAATAAAAGTGAAAATCAGATTGTGGCAAAAGAATTGGAGCAACAAATGCAGCCTAATAATAAACCATCTAGTGTTGCTTCTGAAATTAAATTGAAAAGTGCATGTTTAATTGCCACCAAATCTTATATTGATGATTTAGATTTTAGCAAATCTGTTTGCTATGCTTTTGTGTGCAAAGAGGCATTATTTTCATTCGAGGACGTGCCTTCCTCTTTGCCTCCTGCTGTCACTAACATTTTGCAGGAGTTCGCTGACGTCTTTCCACAAGACGTGCCACCGGGATTACCACCTATTCGAGGGATTGAGCATCAAATTGACTTAATTCCCGGTGCATCATTACCCAACCGTGCACCATACCGTACCAATCCAGAGGAGACGAAGGAGATTATGCGTCAAGTACAAGAACTGATGGAGAAAGGTTATATACGCGAATCCCTTAGTCCTTGTGCTGTTCCTATCATTTTTAGTGCCGAAAAAGGATGGTACGTCACGTATGTGCGTTGATTGTAGAGGCATTAATAATATTACTATTCGTTATCGTCATCCTATTTCTAGGCTAGATGATATGCTTGATGAATTGAGTGGCTCTACAATATTCTCCAAAGTTGATTTGCGTAGTGGATACCATCAAATTCGTATGAAATTGGAAGATGAATGGAAAACAACATTTAAAACTAAGTTTGGATTATATGAGTGGTTAGTCATGCCTTTTGGGTTAACTAATGCACCTAGTACTTTCATGAGGTTAATGAACGAAGTTTTACGTGCTTTCATCGGACGATTTGTGGTAGTTTACTTTGATGACATATTGATTTATAACAAATTTTTGGAGGAACATTTGGAACATTTACGTGCTGTTTTTATTGCTCTACATGATGCATGTTTGTTTGATAACCTTGGAAAGTGCACCTTTTGCACCAACCGAGTATCTTTTCTTGGCTATGTTGTTACTCCACAAGGAATTGAAGTTGATAAAGCCAAGATTGAAGCTATTGAGAGTTGGCCGCAGCCCAAAACGGTCACACATGTGAGGAGTTCCCTTGGCCTCGCTGGTTTCTATAGGCGTTTTGTGAGAGATTTCAGCACCATTGCCGCAGCCAAGATTCGTCGGGCCGGACATCCGGGCCATCGGGCTGGACATCCGGGTCCCCGGCCGGACATCCGGCTCCTGGAGCACCAAATCTGCTCGGTTCTGGACAGACAGCCCCGGAAATCTGGGCTCCACCCCGGACATCCGTCCCGTGGGATTTCAGCTTCCCCCGTTTTACCGTTTTGTCCATAATTAATTCATCCGGAGTCCGTTTTTGATGTTCTTTAGCTCGTTGAAAAGCTCTTGACATCCCCCATCCCACAAAAATACTACCATCATCATTTGACTCCATCAAATTTTTGGAACTTTGGCATCTTTGCCTAGGGCTTCCACCACAACCTCCGCATAACCACCACCGACTTCCGCAACCTAACCAATTTTGTTCCCCATTGCATTAGTAGTTGCTTGAGGAGTGATTTGAGTCTCCTAAGGTGTCTAGGATACTTAGGGACGGTTGCTTCTTCATCAACCACCACCACCACTAACGCATAGGCTTGACCACTATACACCTCCGCCACCCCGACTTAACCCAATTTTGTTTGTGTTGTGAGTTGTGCCTCCTAAGGTGTTTCGGATACTTAGGGACCATGCTTCCAACTCTGACACCGTGTATAGTCCACCACCTTACCCTTCACTTCCGCATTTCTACTCACATAACCCATCATTGCATCTACGCAATGCCATTGAGCTTCCGCAACCACCACCGCATCCCGCTACCACCATTTGACATTTGAGATTTTGAGTTCGCGGTTTTCCGTTTCCTAAGGTGTTTCGGCTACTTAGGGACGAGTCTCCATCATCTTGGTATATCCATCAAGATCACCGCCACTCATCATCGACATGGACGGTAACCTCCATATCATCTTGGTATCGTGGTATCCCTCCATTGTATATCCCCTTGCCATTGCATTGATAAACCCTAGCCCATTTTGCGTCACTTGCCTATCGAGACTAGCCATTTGAGTATTGCCGGCAATGTTACTTGTGCACATTAGTGATCTACACCATACATTGCATACATACCATATCATATTGGTATCATATCATCCCTTGTGTCACAAGATTGTTCCCGTATATACCCAATTGCTATATTGGTTTGTGCATTTCGCATAGTGGCCATACAAAAAAAGGAGAATAAAGCTTTTAAGCAAAAGAGAAAGAGCAAAGAAGCTTGTAAGCAAGTGCCATAGCATCACACCACATTGCATATAAGATTGTCATATCCGATCATCTTGGATCATACCACCGAAACATCATATACATAGCATACTTGGGATAGAAGTCGTTGCATTTTTGTCTCCTATAGGTTGTGCACAAGTGTCGTATCCGCCAATTGGGCAATCGTGCTAGCGTCTCCCTAGAGTTGTGCAACACGAGCGTTTTCCGTGGATTTCACATTTTGTGCTCATCCTTGGTTGCACGACCCCATTGATCTATCCGTGTGTGTGTTTCCGTGTGCCATTCATTGCTATTGGTCTACTTGTTACACTTGCGAATTTGTGAATCTTTTTCAACATTATTGACTCTTGCTAACATTTTGCATCAAATTTTTGTGCCACTATCCTCACCGAGCTCCACCATAAGCCTTATTTGTGTATGTGTGAGAAACCAAAAAGAATTGGTACCAATTGTGCTATTTCCTTGTTCCACATTGGAGTGATCATTGATCCACCTTCAACTTCAGTCAAGGTACATTCGGTATTCATTCTTCTCTTTCTCCCACTCATATTTGCTCGAGTCTTGTGATGGATAGGCAAGGCATTTCATCTCCGGTCTTCGACAACAACGACGGCATGAACAACTACATCACCAAAGCGTCAATCTTCGATCTACAACGACAAATGCAAGGCGCACAATCAAGATTGCGAGAGCGCATCGAGAACCTCTCCATCGACATTCACCACTCCGAAGCGAGGAAAAGGGACTACATCGACAACAAGCTTTCCGCACAAAAGAAGGAGCAAGATGCAAGGATGGAGGAGATTCGGGCCTTGATCAAGTCTACTTCCCCTTTGTCATCTTCAAGGCGGCGGCGAGCACATCAATCCCCTTCGGAGTGCCCAAGCGATAGAAGCGCGAGTCATCCACGTCCACATCTCCATGGCGACCACCATCACGTTAGTGATCCACCTCATCATGAAGGGCAAGTCACCTCCAAGCAACATGTGCACGACGACGACGAACGACACCTACGACGAGCTCAAGTGCGACAACACCAACATCATCATGACAATGCTCACCAAGCGCAAATGCACAAGTCCCAACAAGCCCTACTTCACGCCAAGTCCAAACTTCATGAGCACAAGAGAAGACCGCGAGACGAGAACCACCAAGACGGAGCTACGGCTACAACAACCACTTCGGCATCTTTGCCAAGTGCTATAAAGGCATATTCGCCTTTGGACGTACGACATCTTCGCCTACTTCCTGTGAGTTCGCCTACATCGACATCATCAAGTACACGGCGACCACCTACGAGCAAGGGTGACACCTCCATCTTCGGAAGCCCCTCAAGGAAGATGGCCGAGCATGGGAAATTCCCTTCGGGCATGGAGACGAGCTATGAGGTGCCACGTCATATGGGCCTCCTACAACAAGACGGCGACAAGAAGGTCGAGCAAGGGCCATCCCCTTCGACCACGGCGACGAGCATGAACCTCTTCAACTACATGAAGACGGTGCCCCAAAAGGACTCATTCTCCGAGTCAAGCTACGAGACCGCACATGAGACCTTATCTTTGGTCTTGGAGGAGAGTGATGATGTGCCATCTTCGGCCTTCATCCACGACTACGACTACGACGTGATTGAGCATGGAGACATTTGCACCAACATCACTCCGACACCGACATGTGACGAGATGCCCCAATTGCCATGTGAGGAGTCCACGACCACATGAGTGACATGAGTGACTCCACCATACGTGACATTGAGTGCATTTCCTATGAGAGGATGAGTGTGACCACCACTAGCCCCACACATGAGAGCATGCCACACATCCTATGTGAGGTTGAGAGCCATTTGAGTGACTCCACCAACCATATGAGTGAGAGCATCCAAGAGGGAGTGAGTGAGCCACAACACTTAGTGAGTGAGGTAGTTGACACGGCATGTGAGGCCACTATTATTTCTAACGACTTAACCTCTACTCCGAGTGTGTTTTCTTCTTTGGTGCTAGGTCTCCTACAAGATGACACGCCTATCCTCGACGAGTCCATACCTCCAATGGACACAATGATGGCCATGGTGGACGATGATGCACCCCCACATGGTTCCATCAAGATGAAGATGACCACGACTTGGTCTTCGACACCTCACCTACAACACATGAGCGATGCTCCAAAGGTAAAATAGGTGATGGTGCTTTTCTTGTCCCACTAGTGGACTATCTCACCAATGATTGCTTGCATGATGTTGATCCACCTATTCCCATGCTTCATGATAGCGCGACTTCTTCATGCCATGACTTACCTATTTATGATGAATATGATGATGAGCATGTTGAGTTGCCTAGTTGTGATGCTATGCTCCATAGGATATCATGTGAAAATTCTATTGGTCACATCATGTTTGAAAATCCATTGAACTTGTCATATGCTATGAGTGAGATCTCCCATATCGCATCATTTCAATCTCAACATAGTAACTATGCATGCCCCATTAAAATAAATCCCATTTGCACTTATGGCATAGATGACGAGATGATGGTCATTGGCTTTTGTTTTTCATGTGATGATATTTCTATGCTTCCTTTACATGATTTGCGCAATTCATCTACTATGCCATGCCACGATCACATTGTTCCAAATATGCATTGTTTTGGATGTTGTCAATATTCTCCATGTGATGTTTCCATTAATGCTCATGAGGAGACCCCCATAGTTTCCTCATACATATTCGGAGATTTTGATGCATTCCATACTTTGCATGATTCTCATAATTGCTTGCACCGTATGCATTCCATGAATAACAATGCTCTACATATTTCTCGTGATGCATTACACAATTTGAGTCTCCATTATGCTATACATAACAACAAACCTATCATGATGGATGACATGTTTCTATATCACACATCTCATTTATTTGAGCATTGGCTATTTTGTGCTAACCAACACTTGCACGTGCGCATCATGATGGATGATGTGTACATATACCATGCACACACAATTTTCCCTTTGTCTTTGTTTTGTGTAGGTACTCCCGTATACTCGTCAACCTCTCAATCCCAAGAGTTGACGAAACGAGCTCTTGAGAGCAAAGATGACTTGGGATCCCGTGAACTATCCTTCTCACCGCTCTCTTCGCGCAATGACTACGCGCATGTCTCTCACTTGGCTCTCACATGGCTATGGGCTATATACCACTCTCTTGCTCATTTTACCGTGTTCACTTTGCATGTTATGCTTGCTTCTATGCCTTTGCCATGCATTTGTGACCCTTGCTTGCGTCTACCAATGATTCACCATTATGCTACTCCTATGTGTATTTGCATGCTTGGTGGAGATCCTTATTGCTATTGCCATGTTTATCACGTGCCTCATGCTATTGATGCTATTTTGATCATATCCTCCTTTCATGCTTGTGATATGTCTTGTGCATTCTTCATGCCCACCATTTGCACATATGACATACTTGACATGATTCCTTCTAGTACATTGCATATTTGCACCACTAGCTTGCTTCCCTTGATTCACATGATTGCTTGCTTTGTCGCATCACCCATGTTCCATTATTACTTGCTTTCTTGGGTTGATGATGTATATGTTCATGCCTCTCACATGATATATTTGGTTTTTCATTGTAGCTTGCCTCCAATTGTTGCATCTATGCTTATTGATCATGGAGACTTGGACACTTTACTTGTGATGCATGCTTGCTTGATTGAGCCTATTGTATTTGGTTGTTCGCGCATCATATGCCTTCATACTATGAAATGCTCGCTTGTCCTTTCTTATGATGAGCATGATGCATACACTTGTTGGGTATTTTACCATACGAATGATAGGTTTTGCATCTCCGCTAACCTCATTTGTTTTTCCGAGTGTTTGCCATGTTCTTTCACGTTGAAGGATTCACAAGGCGATACCGTCATCATACAATTTGGTCATGTGAAGGCATACACGATGTGAAACACCAACATTTGCGAAAATCTCCTAAAGGTGAACTCCTTCCTTTTGAGCCATCCTCAAATATGCATATTGGATGGGTCACTCTTTCATTGTTGTTTCCTTCTTGTTGTCTACATAGTACATCTCGCGAATGGAGGAGCGACATTGAAGATTGGCTCTATGGACCTTCACATTGAGGAGCGCTCGGACTTATTGGAAGCACCTTCGAACCTCCACTCACGCCACGACATCGAGCATCGGTACACCAACACCTCCATATTTGTTGATTGTGCTCACACATGTGATGCTCGATGGACATATCATACACATGACAAATTTGCATCTTATGCATGGATTGACTCATATTATGATTGCCTTGTTGCATCTTGTCTTTCTATGTCATCCATGATATATGAGCTTGTGCATTCCCTTAGCAAATTTGTTGTGACATACCTTGATGGCATATTCATACATCATGATCATATTGCCTACCATCAATTGCATGATAACTTATTCATCTTGAGCATCCATTGCCATATTCATGCTATTGATAAACCGTCTCTCTATGACATCATTTTGCACCGTGGTTGCATTGATCACATTCACAATACATATATGTGCACAATGAATTATTTTGCTCCCATGAATGCCTTACATCTCATTCCATATCATCTTGCTAAGCTTCATGTATTTTGTCACGAACATTGTTGCCGCACGGACTCATACTTCCTTGATGGACACTTTGTGTGTGCTAACCATTGTATTTTCGAGTGTCGTTTGTGTTTGCTTTTCTTGCATGTATACCACTCCGGCGACACCTTGGAGTACTTGGATTGCGCAGTGTCTTCAACTCCGTCCAACCACAAGTATGTCCACAACAACTGTTTCCATGGTGACGAGGATCACGATCCGAGGTCAGATCTTTCCCAAGGGAGGGGAGATGATGCGGAGCATCCTATGATCATCCCCATGACACGAGCACGAGCTAGAGATCTCGAGAATGAGGTGACTTCTTTCCTTAGTATATCCTATTTGATCCTCTCGAGGCATGGCTACTACCTAAGTCCGGAATGTTATGCATGATTAGGTATCAAGAGGACCCTCCCGAAGATGCACGTGAAGTCGGACAAACCGCCAAGTCCACGGATGAAGAGAAACGCCGAAAGGAGAAGAAGGCAGCTCCAGGACCCGGACATCCGGCCCTAGGCCCGGACATCCGGCCGCTGGAGACGACCACTACAACAACAACCGCCCCGCCGCCAAGTGCCACAGGCCCCAGATATCCGACGTCAACCCCGGACATCCGGCGCCTCGCCAAGTCCCGGACATCCGGCCTCGCCCCCGGAAATCCGGCACCCTCCAAACAGAGAGAAACAAAGTCAGCTCCTCTAGCCCGGACATCCGACCTGCCAGCCCGGACATCCGGCTCTCCGTGAAGCCCCGGACATCCGGCCCGTCGCCTGGACGTCCGGCCTCCCCTGCCTGCGTGCAGTGCATCTGGCCAAGGCCCATGTACCCCTCGCCCCTTAGACTATATATACTCCCCCTCCACCTACGTTTTAGGGTTAGCGTTGTGTTAGCTCATTTGTGAGATAGAGCTTCGCTCATCCATATCGGATCTACTCCACGAGAGAGACCGCGACCCCTCTACGGAGAAGATCCACCTTGGATTCAAGACCCCTCATGGGAAGATCCCCTTGTGGATTCAAGACCTCCTCACGGAGAAGAACCGGTTACCTCTTATATCATCCGTTGTTGACTTTAGATCTTGTATCTTCCTTTGTGTTCATGGATCTAGCACATGTGTGACTTGTTTGATAGAGGAAAAGGTGTCCCGATGTTTCGATGAGATGGTGGCTATCGTTTTCTGTGGGAGTCGACCTTGACGATCCGACTACGAACGTGCAAGACGTCGCGCCTTAGCAATCGCTAAACCAACTTCCGAGGGGTTATTGACCACGCCGGAGCACGATCAACCTGACCACGAGGGCCTGTTTCCTGCGAGCAAACGAAGAACAAGCAAGAAACTGAGATTGCAATCTGGATATTGCGAATATAAGATGAAAGCTTTATTGATCAAGGTGGGGTTCTATGACGTCTTGGTCTGGTCGTTGGACACAAACGAAGTACGCGAAGTTGCAGCTATGGCGAACTTTTAATCTAAACAAAACCCAAAGTCTAAACGACGCCCTAAGGGCTATATATATGGAGGAAGAGGGGGGAATTTCGTGGCCCTTGAGGGTGGGGTCTGAAACCAACCCTAACTCTTGTTTCCCCACACGTACGGACTCTAAAAATAGCCTATACTTAAGTATTTCGAAATTACATGGGCCTGGCCCATTAATAAGGTGACGCAGCACCTAGAATAGCCTATGGACGAATATTATGAAGTGGCATCTTGTATATTTCGTCCAAGACTTCATGCACTCCTTATGGCGGCTTCAAAGTCCTGAAATCATCACTTGTAACTCCGTTCTTGATCCCCTTGCGCATGCCATCAACTCCATGCGTGTTCTTGCTCCAATGTTCATCCTTCTCCAAGCTAGGCCCTTCATTTGTAAGCAAAACAAATGTATCCAATTTAGGCAGCATCATAATCTCATGAACATTAGAATCATTACCAAGAAACGAAAGTACCTTGTAATTTAATTGGCGTGCGCGAGCTCTAGTAATTGGTCCAGTATATGTAACAGTAGGGGCTGTGGGTGTAATAATGGTATTGATGTGCTCATCATCCTCCCCTTCTTGAAATGAAGTCGTCCTCGACGGAAGCGCATCTTCCTCACCCAAATAAGGCTTCAAATCTGCAATGTTAAAAGTGGGACTAACCCCAAAATCTACAGGTAGCTCAAGTTTATATGCATTATCATTTATTTTCTCTAACACCTTAAAAGGACCATCAGCACGTGGCATTAGCTTTGATTTGCGCAGATTAGGAAATCTATCTTTACGCAAATGTAACCAAACAAGATCTCCAGGTGCAAACACAACATGTTTTCTACCCTTATCTCCAGCAAGTTTATATTTAGCATTCATGCGCTCAATGTTTTCCTTAGTTAACTCATGCATTTTTAAAATCAATTCAGAACGTTCTTTAGCATCAAAATTAACCTTCTCCGAAGATGGAAGAGGCAACAAATCAATAGGTGCACGAGGTAGGAAACCATACACAATTTCAAAAGGGCACATCTTAGTAGTAGAATGCAATAACGATTATAAGCAAATTCAATATGAGGCAAGCATTCTTCCCACATTTTCTTGTTATTCTTCAAAACAGCCCTAAGCATAGTAGACAATGTTCTATTGACTACTTCAGTTTGTCCATCAGTTTGGGGGTGACAAGTAGTACTAAAAAGCAGCTTAGTCCCCAACTTAGCCCATAAACATCTCCAAAAGTGGCTAAGAAATTTATTATCACGATCTGAAACAATAGTATTTGGCACACCATGTAAGCGAATAATTTCACGAAAGAACAAATCAGCAACATTAACAGCATCATCGCTTTTATGACATGGTATAAAGTGTGCCATTTTCGAGAACCTATCCACGACAACAAATATGCTATCCCTCCCCTTCTTTGTTCGAGGTAAACCTAAAACAAAGTCCATAGATATATCCTCCCAAGGAACACTAGGTACTGGCAAAGGCATATATAAACCATGAGGATTGAGTCGTGACTTAGCTCTTTGACATGTAGTGCAGCGAGCAACAAAACGCTCAACATCCCGTCTCATCTTTGGCCAAAAGAAATGTGTAGCAAGTATATCCTCCGTCTTCTTGACGCCAAAGTGTCCCATTAATCCTCCTCCATGCGCCTCCTGCAACAACAAAAGACGAACGGAGCTAGCTGAAATGCATAGCTTGTTAGCACGAAACACAAATCCATCGTTAAGAACGAACTTGTTCCAAGTTCTCCCTTCCTTACAATTCTGCAATACATCTTTAAATTCAGCATCATTAACATATTGATCCTTGATGGTCTCCAAACCAAATATTTTAAAGTCAAGTTGTGAAAGCATAGTATAACGACGAGACAAGGAATCAGCAATAACATTTTCTTTACCCTTCTTGTGTTTAATCACATAAGGGAAAGTCTCAATGAATTCAACCCATTTAGCATGTCGACGGTTCGGTTTTGCTTGACTTTTAATGTGTTTCAAAGATTCATGATCAGAATGTATAACAAATTCCTTGGGCCATAAATAATGTTGCCATGTTTCTAAGGTCCGAACAAGAGCATATAATTCTTTATCATAAGTAGAATAGTTCAGACTAGGCCCACTCAATTTTTCAAAAAAGTATGCAACAGGTTTTCCATCTTGTAATAACACACCTCCTAATCCAATTCCACTAGCATCACATTCAAGCTCAAAAGTCTTATTGAAATTAGGAAGTTGGAGTAAAGGAGCATGTGTCAACTTATCTTTCAATATCGTGAAGGCTTCTTCCTGTGCGGTACCCCAAACAAAAGGTACATCCTTCTTTGTAAGCTCGGTGAGAGGTGCAGCAATGGTGCTGAAATCTCTCACAAAACGCCTATAGAAACCAGCGAGGCCAAGGAAACTCCTCACTTGTGTGACCGTTTTGGGCTGCGGCCAACTCTCAATAGCTTCAATCTTGGCTTTATCAACTTCAATTCCCTGTGGAGTAACAACATAGCCAAGAAAAGATACTCGGTCGGTGCAAAAGGTGCATTTTCCAAGGTTACCAAACATACGTGCATCACGTAGAGCAATAAAAAAAGCACGTAAATGTTCCAAATGTTCCTCCAAAGATTTGCTATAAATCAATATGTCATCAAAGTAAACTACCACAAATCGTCCAATGAAAGCACGTAAAACTTCGTTCATTAACCTCATGAAAGTTTTAGGTGCATTAGTTAACCCAAAAGGCATGACTAACCACTCATATAATCCAAACTTAGTTTTAAATGCTGTTTTCCATTCATCTCCCAATTTCATACGAATTTGATGGTAACCACTACGCAAATCAACTTTGGAGAATATTGTAGAGCCACTCAATTCATCAAGCATATCATCTAGCCTAGGAATAGGATGACGATAACGAATATTAATATTATTAATGCCTCTACAATCAACGCACATACGCGACGTACCATCCTTTTTCGGCACTAAAATGATAGGAACAGCACAAGGACTAAGGGATTCGCGTATATAACCTTTGTCGAGCAGTTCTTGTACTTGACGCATAATCTCCTTCGTCTCCTCTGGATTGGTACGGTATGGTGCCCGGTTGGGTAATGATGCACCGGGAATTAAGTCAATTTGATGCTCAATCCCTCGAATAGGTGGTAATCCCGGTGGCACGTCTTGTGGAAAGACGTCGGCGAACTCCTGCAAAATGTTAGTGACAGCAGGAGGCAAAGAGGAAGGCACGTCCTCGAATGAAAATAATGCCTCTTTGCACACAAAAGCATAGCAAATAGATTTGCTAAAATCTAGATCATCAATATCAGATTTGGTGGCAAGTAAACATGCACTTTTCAATTTAATTTCAGAAGCAACACTAGATTGTTTATTATTATTAGGCTGCATTTGTTCCTCAAATTCTTTTGCCACAATCTGATTTTCACTCTTAGTTTTCTCCTGTTTTGCTTTATTAGCTCTATTAATATCATCTTTCAAAATGGAATCAGGAGTCATAGGAAGCAAAGTAATATTTTTATCCTTATGAACAAGAGTATACTGATTGTTTCTACCATGGTGAATAGAATCTTTATCAAATTGCCATGGTCTACCAAGTAATAAGGAACATGCTTGCATAGGTACCACATCACAATCAACATAATCAGCATATGTAGAGATACTAAAATGCACACGAACAGTACGTGTTACCTTAACCTTGCCGCTGTTGTTGAACCATTGGATGTAGTAAGGATGTGGATGTGGTCTTGTGGTGAGAGATAGCTTCTCCACCATCTCCATGCTAGCCAAGTTATTGCAGCTCCCTCCATCTATGATCACGCGAACAGAACGTTCCTTCACAACTCCCTTTGTATGGAACAAATTATGCCTCTAATTTTGCTCAGCTTGTGTAACCTGCACACTCAAAACACGTTGAGCAACTAAACATTCATACCTGTCAGCATCTTCAGGAGCCATGTATTGCGTCTCATGATCAGAATCGTCTCCACCGTGTTCGTCACGTGTAATAAGAGCCAAAGTCTCCTCATCATAGTCACTAGCGGACTCATACCCACCATCCTCAGTAACAATCATCACACGCTTAGATGGGCATTCTCTCGCATAATGTCCTCCACCCTTGCAACGTCGACAAATAATATCATGTGTTTGCCCTGTTGATGCCATGGATGAAGAAGAGCTCTTTGCAGGCCCAGAAGGTGTGCTCTTGGCAGATAGTGGTGATTGTGCCTGCTTTATTGTATCACAGTTGGAGGTGGCAGCCGACGGAGGCGCCGGTGAAGCAGAACGTGTGGAAGTAGATGATGCACGTGGTGTCCATGAAGAAGGTCGACCTGCAGAAAAGTTAGTCCGCGCCAATGCCTGTCGATCCTGCACTTCACGTTCAGCTTTACAAGCAAGATGGAATAAACGAGTGATATTAGTATACTCCTTATACTCTAGAATCGTCTGAATCTCTCTATTTAATCCACCCATAAAACGTGCAAGCATAGCTTCATTCTCCTCAACAATACCACATCTAATCATGCCAGTTTGTAATTCCTGATAATATTCTTCTACAGAATTTTTTCCCTGTCTTAAGCGCTGCAATTTTGAAGTAATTCACGTTGATAATATGGTGGAACCCAACGAGTACGCATAGCAGTTTTCAAAGCAGCCCAAGTAGCCGGAATAGGATATAATCTACAATGCTCAGACCACCAAACACATGCAAAACTAGTGAAAGCACAAACAGCAGCAGGAACACGTCTCTCCTCGGGATATTGTAAACATGTAAATCGTTGTTCAGTTTCTAACTCCCAAGTAAGATATATATCAGGAACATATCTACCCTCAAATGGTGGAATATTCAATTTTAGTTTAGGGAGATGGTCATGATCTCGTACCTGAGGGTGAGCCCTACCATTGCCATTATTTGCATGTGGACGACCTGATGGTTGCTGTGCTGGTGGTGGCACGTAGTTCTGATTTTGATCAACCTCATCCTCGTAATCGCCAGCAAAATCATCCTCCTCCGCATCAGCAGCAGGAGCCACAGAAGTAGCAACAGCAGCACCAACAGTTTGGCCAGGTGCAAGAGGGAGACGGCTCGCTCGGCGGAGGGCTGTTTCACGATGTGTAGGTAGTCGTCGTTGTTGTTGTTGTAGAGGTGCGTTAGGTGCAGCCGGTGGTGGTGGTGGAAGACGCGCGAGCAATTCATTAAACCTGTTATCGAGCTTTGTTTCGAACGTCTTCTCCATGTCATCTATCTTCTCCATGGCCTCTTCAAATCTGTTTAGCACATCCTGCACCTGTCCATTCATCATTTGCTGAAATTTATCATGCAACTCCTGATTCGTCATGTTCTCCCAGTCAGTCTCGTCGGCTTGTGATCCTGCCATGGTTAGCAACAATAGAAAACACACAAGAATATGATCCTACAGAATACTAACAAGAGGTGGTGGTGGCGGGTGTCACAAATCCGTCAAGCAAATCTCAAATTCTTACCAGTTCTTACCCAGCAGCAGGCGGTGATCGGCAACCGTTGTAGTCAAAACTCTCAAAAGCTTGGATAGAGCGATTGCCAGGGAGAGTCAAACGCACGACGTAGAGGTATGTGGAGCTGGGAAGGCTTATAGTATGGTAGCAAAAAGGGTCAGCAATAATCAATTCAGAGATGCAAAGTTGAATAAACGCTCAACGACGGTACTGTGCTGGTCCTAGGCTAGACCGTGCTAGAGACGTGAGCCTAGAACACTAACAAAATCACGGCGCTGCACGTAAATAAGGGAAAAGCACACTCTGGAACTTTTTTTTCGCTTTTTTGCGCTCCTCTTTTTTTTTTGCGAAAAATTACTATAATGGCGAGTGTCTCAAAACTCTTCCCTCGTCAAACTGATAGGATGGGCACGAAAATTTTTTTTTCACTTTTTTTTTCGGAAATCAGGGCAGCGACGACGAAAAAGTGCGACAAAAAATCACTATGATGGCACGTGGCTCAAAAGACTCAGAAAAGCCTAAAAATAGGATAGGGAAAAAATATTTTTGCCCGTGAAAATTTTGGCCTAAAAACTGCCCGGGGGTCTCCAGACTCTTTTTTTTTCCGAGACCTACGCAGGCAAGGAAACACGAATCGGAATTGAGATTGATCTCAAGAACAAACCTAATATGAGAAGAACTCGGATGGTGGTGGATATATGGTTGTGGTATATGGCAGCGGTGGTGGTATATGGTAGCGGTGGTGGTATATGGTATATGGATAAGGGTGGTATATGGATACGGATTGGTAGTGGTATATGGATAAGGATTCAGAGCGGTGGCGGATAAGCAAAAGTGATAGATGGGCGATGATGATGGTGCGGCGGCGGCGTGACAACTTATGACCAGAACTCGAAACTCTAAAAGACTAGACTCTAAGACCAGCAACTTGACACGACGATGCAACCGCAAATTCAACAAAGCAAAAACCCTAAAAAGATTATGCAAAGGCTCAGATTGGTTCGGATATGATAAACTAACCCTAATTTTTTTAAACTGTAAAATCTCACCGAGCAACCTGGAAATCTGATACCACTTGATAGAGGCAAAGGTGTCCCGATGTTTCGATGAGATGGTGGCTATCGTTTTCTGTGGGAGTCGACCTTGACGATCCGACTACGAACGTGCGAGACGTCGCGCCTTAGCAATCGCTAAACCAACTTCCGAGGGGTTATTGACCACGCCGGAGCACGATCAACCTGACCACGAGGGCCTGTTTCCTGCGAGCAAACGAAGAACAAGCAAGAATCTGAGATTGCAATCTGGATATTGCGAATATAAGATGAAAGCTTTATTGATCAAGGTGGGGTTCTGTGACGTCTTGGTCTGGTCGTTGGACACAAACGAAGTACGCGAAGTTGCAGCTATGGCGAACTTTTAATCTAAACAAAACCCAAAGTCTAAACGACGCCCTAAGGGCTGTATATATGGAGGAAGAGAGGGGAATTTCGTGGCCCTTGAGGGTGGGGTCCGAAACCAACCCCTAACTCTTGTTTCCCCACACATACGGACTCTAAAAATAGCCTATACTTAAGTATTTCGAAATTACATGGGCCTGGCCCATTAATAAGGTGACGCAGCACCTAGAATAGCCTATGGACGAATATTATGAAGTGGCATCTTGTATATTTCGTCCATGGCTTCATGCACTCCTTATGGCGGCTTCAAAGTCCTGAAATCATCACTTGTAACTCCGTTCTTGATCCCCTTGCGCATGCCATCAACTTCATGCGTGTTCTTGCTCCAATGTTCATCCTTCTCCAAGCTAGGCCCTTCATTTGAAAGCAAAACAAATGTATCCAATTTAGGCAGCATCATAATCTCATGAACATTAGAATCATTACCAAGAAACGAAAGTACCTGGTAATTTAATTGGCGTGCGCGAGCTCTAGTAATTGTTCCAGTATATGTAACAGTAGGGGCTGTGGGTGTAACAATGGTATTGATGTCCTCATCATTGTTCTTGTTGGTTTGAGTGTTCTCTTGTGTTCCCCTCGAGATTTTCCCTTCATTTCCCTCCTCTTGTTCTTCGTGTTCATCGCGGGATTCGCTCCTTTCGTGAAAGATCGGGCCACTAGGGTTCTACCCTACATCACTATCAAAGTAATGGCAAGAATGATGTATGACGATACCAACACGAGGTTACCATTCTTTCTTACGGTATGGTGTCAAAATGGTGGACCAAATACCAAGATGTATTCAAGGTGGTCGTTGTTGATTACGAGTCTGTGGCGAAGATGAGTGGTGGTGATGTTGATGTCGAACCGTACCTAGATAGCCGAAACACAAAAGAATACGAACTACAACTCAAATTCTCAAAGCTCGAAGTGGCAACACATGTCAGAGTGCGAAACGGGTAAGCAATGGTGGTGGTATGCAGAAGTGGTGATGTTATATGGGTGGTAGGAGTGCGTATACGGAAATGTGGGGCGGTGGTGGTGACTAAAACGGAAAAAAAATTCGGTTTCATCAGTGTGGGTCAGACGTCCGCTGGCGGTCGGATGTCCGGTGCTTGGGTGAATCTCGAGCACGGGATGAACTGCTAGGGTTCTTGGGGGAGATGTGGAAATTCGTCAAATCCGGAGGATTTTGTGGATGGAAAGGGTGGAGACAAGGGTAAAAAACTAGATCCACTCAAAACAAAGCAAATCCACGGATCAAATCCAACAAAATTTCAACACACCAACAAATCACAAAAAAAATTGGGGCAATTTTTGTGGAGAATTTTCGAATTAGGATGAAAAACAACAAAAACTAGGCTAGAAACACAACAGGGAGGCTCCGAAATCGTGATCAACATGGCTCTAGATACCAAGATGATGTAGGGTGAAGCCCTATACGGCCAATCTTTCACGAAAGGAGCGGATCCCGCGAAGAACACGAGGAACACGAGGGGGAAAACACAAGGGGAAACACAAGAGGAAACACTAAACCAACACAAATAAGTCACACATGTGCTAGATCCTCGAGTACATAAGGAAAGATACACGATCCAAGGACAACTAAGGACGATACAAGGGTAGCCGGTCTTCTCCGTGAGGAGGTCTTGAGTTCTTCCCTAAAAGGGGTCTTGAATCCACTTGGGGGATCTTCTCCGGTGGAGGCTCGAATCTCCGAGGAGAAGGTATCCAAGTGGATGAGCAAAGCTCTCACACAAAATATGAGCTAATCCTTTGCTAACCCTAGCTAGGATGAATAGGAGGTCTATTTATAGTCTTAGTGCAAAAGGGGGCGAAGTGGGGGGTACATGGGGTACGGCCCAACACATGGCAGCGCACAGGCGCCGGTCGTCCGACAGGTACCGGATGTCCGGTGGCTAGCGAGGGTCCGGTCGTCCGGTACTTGTCGGACGTCCGGCGTTTTGGCTCGGTTGAGGTGGCGCCGGATTTCCGGGGACGGTCGGATGCCCGGACGCTGGAGTGTGTCGGACGTCTGGGACTTGTTGGACGTCCGCTCATTTTGGCTCAGGCGCGGGATCGTCGGTCGTCCGGTCCGGGCCGGTCGTCCGGTGGGTCTTCAGGCGTCGGACGTCCGGTCCCGACCGGTCGTCCGGTGGTTGGAGCTTCTTCTCTTGGTCCTTGTGCTTGGCATCCTCGCTAGCTCGTTCGTTGGATGTGGTGGCTCCGTGGCTTTCCTCTAAGTACCTGATCATGCATAGCACACACGTTGGAGGTAGTAGCCATGTCTCACATGTAGAAAGTGAAGGTTCGGAGAGGAGCGAGTTCACCTTGTGTCCAATGGCGTATGTTCGAGGTCTCGTCATATGTCCTCTTGGGGCTTGGAGGGTAGTCGGAGTGTACATGGGGATGAACGTGGGATGCTCCGCGTCGCTCTCTAGCTCTCCAGCTTATTGCCCATTTGAAAGAAAATAAGAGACGCCTCCAGCTTAATTATGGCTCCTCATCGGTCAACGTACCAATAAGCTTATTTCATCTTGCGTTGGTCATTCTACCTACTAAAATTGAGTAGTTAAGAATGTAGGAATACCTGGAGCACTGTGAGGTCAGCTAACAGCAGGTTCCACTAAAATTGAGGTTTGTGCTTCCGTTTGCACAAATAGACACCATATGGAGATAGACAACCCTGTTTGCACAAATATGTAATAGGGTTATTTAAGCAATGTCATTTTCTTGTAGCGGCATATGATTAACAACAGCTAGCATCTCATATGTTATCAATGGCATTATAGTGACAATATGAAGAAGTGCCATTATCTAAGAAGAGCCATCACATCAAATCAACACTAGCACTAGATTAACGGGGGCTTACATTAACATGCATAACAATTGTGTTATGACTATGTGATAACAAGGGCATGTGCGGTTCAAGGGGTTTTAACGGGGATTAACAGGGATTGTGCGGGATTAAATCATGTACAAGCCAAATTCCCCTCCATTGCTCTCCAAACCCCTTGGGAGGAGGTTGAACCGAACATTAGAACCAGCCTAAGACTAACCACAGTGGGAGTAACTTAATTTCATACGGTATCATAATATGATACTCAACCCTCTCTTTCTTCATTTAATTCTACACCACCTCATCAAATTTGCCTACTGGTTGGCATGCATGATACTACTTATGATACTCCCATTACAACTATCTTGGTAGAATTAATATACATAATATAAATGGTTGCCACCCGATCTCTTTGTCCTCCTCCCGCATCCGGCTGAAGAAGAATCGTGCAAGACACCGGCTGTATTCGCCGGTGTCACCTCGGCGGTGGCCTTCATGGGATACAATCGGCGACGGCCTCCCGTGTTCTACTTCTCCTCGATGATGGCGGCGGGCGGGGACATGCTGGCCGTCACCTCATCGACATCCGCGTAGCCGCGTCACCTCGTCGACATCCGTGGCGGCTTCTTTCTCTACCTGCATGGCGCGGCTACGCGCGCGTCGATGGCGGATGGCGTAGTCGCAGACACGGGCAACGTTGTATGACGCGGCGGCATCGAGGGCAGTGATGATGCCCGTGCTGCCGTGCTCCCCGACAAGCCGGCATGGAGCAAGTCGGCACTCTTCCTCGAGTTGTATTGGAGCGGCCAGTTGCAGAACCACGCGCTGGCTTAGTGCGGCAACTGCCTCCGACGGGCTAGGCGAGGTAGGTGGAGCAGCGAGCAGCCTTGCTCGTAACTGTCGGGCTTGGCAGGCCACCCAGATGGCTTTTATGCCGGAGAATTTCTCTTCCTGCTCGTCAGATGCCGCTGAAAGAGTGGAAAAAATGGTGGAAGGAGGAGCTTGGCCGGCATCCTGCTCCTGAACGGACATGTGTGGCCGGAATGGGTTTCTCGCATTCCACGCGGGTTTCTATATCTATACTCCTATCTAGTGTATTAATATGAAGGGATACAAACCGTTGGATCTTTGTAATCCGACGGCTCACACTCAATTGGTTTAGATAGAGGACTATCTGGCCACATATAGACCGTCAGATGGAGTAATTGGATGGCCCATGGTGGAGGAATTTGCGTGCACATCTTCGCTGGCAGACTGCCACTGCAATAGAGAGTACGTGCAGGTTTGTGATTCTTCTGCCGAACAGAGCGTCCAAGAAATCTATTGATATAGGGTGGAACCCTAAGTGGAGATCTTTCATGAATTGGAGGGGGAATCCCCAAGAACAAGAAGAACACAAGAGGGAAAACAAGAGGAAACACTCAATTGACTAGATCCAATCACACATATGCTAGATCCAAGAACATACAAGAGGTCACAATGATCCAAGAACAACAAAGGAAAGATACAAGATACTAGTTCATCCCAATCCTATGAGGAGAGAGGTCTTGATGATCCTATGATGGGGATCCTTCCCACATGTGGGGTCTTGATATTGGTCACTCCAAAAGGAGGTCTTGATCTCCCAGTGGAGTGGATCCATGGAGCAAAGCTCTCATATGTCTATCATATCCTCTTCTAACCCTAACAAATGGTCTAGGTACAGAATATATAGGTGGCTGGGGGTGAGGGATGAGGTGGGTGAAGAGGAGGCCCAAACAGCAATCACAGCCGTCCATCCTATAGGGCCCGTGCGCACGGGGTGCTCCAGCGCCAGCTCTCTATGTAGCCCGTGCGCACGGGGTCTTCGAGGCCCGTGGGCACGGGGTCGACTGGGAGGTACATAGATGATCTTCGTGCACTCCTCCTTCTTCTTCGTGGCCTCGGGGTCCTTCTCCTTGGCCTCCGGTAAGGTCCTTAGCTGCTTGGCGGCGGTCGCCCTCGTACCTAATGATGCACAACGTTCGGTGGTGAGGTAGCGACCAAGTCCCATAGATATTCATGTAAATCTTGAAGAGGAGCGGGTTCACCTTAAGTCCGGTAGGTCCGCTTGGGGCTTGATGTGCTATGAAGGTGTACATGGAGATGAACGTAGGATGCTCCGCATCATCTCCCCCCTTGGGAGAGATCCGACCTCAGATCGTGCTCCTCATCACCATGGAAACAGTTGTCGTCGACGGACTTGAAGTTGGACGGAGTTGAAGACATGGTGCAATCCAAGTACTCCAAAGTGTCTCCGTAGTGGTAGACATGCAAAAAGAGCAAACACAAGCGACACTCGGAAATACAATGGTTAGCGCACACAAAGTGTCCATCAAATAAGCATAAGTCCGTGCGGCAAGATTGTTCGTGACAAAGCGCATGAAGCTTATCAAGATGATGTAAAATGACATGTAAAGCATTCATGGGAGGAAAAGCATTCATTGTGCACACAAATGTATTGTGAATATGATCAATGCAACCATGATGCAAAATGATGTCATAGTGAGACAGTTTATCAACAACATGAATATGGTAATGTATGCTTAATATGAATGAGTTATCATGCAAGTGATGGTAGGAAATATGATCATGATGTATGAATATGCCATCAAGCAAGATCACAACAAATTTGCTAAGGAAATGCACAAGCTCATATATCATGGATGACATGGAAATAGGTGCAACAAGGCAATCATAATGTGAGTCAATCCATGCATAAGATGCAAATTTGTCATGTGTATGATATGTCCATCGAGCATGACATGTGTGAACGCAATCAACAAATATGGAGGTGTTTGTATACCAATGCTCGATGTCGTGACATGAGTGGAGGTTCGTAGGTGCATCCAATAAGTCCGAGCGCTCCTCAACTTGAAGGTTCATGGGTTCCATCTCCAATGTCGGTCCTCCATCCCATAGATGTAACATGTAGACAAGAAGAAGGAAACAACAATGAAAGAGTGACCCATCCAATATGCATATTTGAGGATGGCTCAAAGGGAAGGAGTTCACCTTTAGGAGATTCTCGCAAATGTTGGTGTTGCACATCGTGTATGCCTTCACATGACCAAATTGTCTCATGACGGTATCGCCTTGTGAATGCTTCAACATGAAATAACATGACAAACACTCGAAAAAACAAATGAGGTTAGCGGAGATGCAAAAGCTATCATTCGTGTGGTAAAATACCCAACAAGTGGATGCATCATGCTCATCATAAGAAAGTACAAGGGAGCATTTCATAGTATGGAGGCATATGATGATGCGAGGACAACCAAATACAATAGGCTCAATCAAGCAAGCATGCATCACAAGTAAAGTGTCCAAGTCTCCATGATCAATAAGCATAGATGCAACAATTAGAGGCAAGCGACAATGAACAAAATATATCATGTGAGAGGCATGAACATATACGTCATCAACCCAAGAAAGCAAGGAAGAATGGAACATGGGTGATGCGACAAAGCAAGCAATCATGTGAATCAGGGCAAGCAAGCTCGTATTGCGAAGATGCAACATACTAGAAAGAATCATGTCAAGTATGTCATGTGTGCAAATGGTGGGCATGAATAATGCACAAGACATATCACAAGCATGAAAGGAGGATATGAGCAAAATAGCATCAATAGCATGAGGCACATGATAAACATGGTAATAGCAACAAGGATCTCCACCAAGCATGCAAATACACATAGGAATAACATAATTGTGAATCATGGGTAGATGCAAGCAAGGGTCACAATTGCATGGCAAAGGCATAGAAGAAAGCATAGCATGCAAAGTGAACACGGTAAAATGAGCAAGAAGCGAGAAGCGGTATGTAGCCCATAGCCATGTGAGAGCCAAGTGAAAGAGATGCATGTAGTCGTTGCACGAAGAGAGTGGTGGAAAGGATAGTTCACGGGATCCCAAGTCATCTTTGCTCTCAAGAGCTCGTTTCGTCAACTCTTGGGATTGAGAGGTTGAAGAGTATACGTGAGTACCTACACAAAACAAAGACAAAGGGAAAATTGTGTGTGCGTGGTAGATGTACACATCATCCATCATGATGCGCACGTGCTTGTGTTGGTTGGCACAAAATAGCCAATGCTCAAATAAATGAGATGCGTGATATAGAAACATGTCATCTATCATGATAGGTTTGTTGTTATGTATAGCATAATGGAGACTCAAATTGTGTAATGCATCACAAGAAATATGTCGAGCATTGTTATTCATGGAATGCATACAGTGCAAGCAATTATGAGAATCATGCAATGTATGGAATGCATCAAAATCTCCTAATATGTATGAGGAAACTATGGGGGTCTCCTCATGAGCATTAATGGAAACATCACATGGAGAATATTGACAACATTCAAAACAATGCATATTTGGAGCAATGTGATCATGGCATGGCATAGTAGATGAATTGCGCAAATCATGTAAAGGAAGCATGGCAATATCATCACATGAGAAACAAAAGCCAATGACCATCATCTCATCATCTATGCCATAAGTGCAAATGGGATTGATTTTAATGGGGCATGCATAGTTACTATGTTGAGATTGAAATGATGCAATATGGGATATCTCACTCATAGCATATGACAAGGTTAATGGATTGTCAAACATGATGTGACGAAAAGAATTTTCACATGATATCCTATGGAGCATAGCATCACAACTAGGCAACTCAACATGCTCATCATCATATTTATCATAAATAGGTAAGTGATGACATGAAGAAGTCGCACTAGCATGAAGCATGGGTATAGGTGTGTCAACATCATGCAAGCAATCATTCATAAAATAGTCCACTAGTGGGACAAGAGAAGAACCATCACCTATGTTACCTTTGGAGCATCGCTCATGTGTTGTAGGTGAGGTGTGGAAGACCGAGTCGTGGTCATCTTCATCTTGATGGAACTATGTGGGGGTGCATCATCATCCACCATGGCCATCGTCATCTCCATTGGAGGTATGGACTCGTCGAGGATAAGCGTGTCATCGTGTAGGAGACCTAGCACCAAAGAAGAAAACACACCAGGAGTAGAGGTTAAGTCATTAGAAATCAAAGTGGCCTCACATGCCACTTCAACTACGTCACTCACTAAGTGTTGTGGCTCACGCACTCCCTCTTTGATGCTCTCACTCATATGGTTGGTGGAGTCACTCAAATGGCTCTCAACCTCACATAGGATGTGTGGCATGCTCTCATGTGTGGGGCTAGTGGTGGTCACACGCATCCTCTCATAGGAAATGCTCTCAATGTCATGTGTGGTGGAGTCACTCATGTCACTCATGTGGTGTTGGATCTCCTCACATGGCAATTGGGGCATCTCGTCACATGTGGGTGTCGGAGAGATGTAGGTGCAAATGTCTCCATGCTCAATCATGTCATGGTCGTAGCCGTGGATGAAGGCCGAAGATGGCACATCATCACTCTCCTCCAAGACCAAAGATAAGGTCTCATGAGCGGTCTCGTAGCTTGACTCGGAGTATGAGTCCAATATGGGCGCCGTCTTCATGTTGTTGAAGAGGTTCGTGCTCGTCGCCGTGGTCGAAGGGGATGGCCCTAGCTCGACCTTCTTGTCGCCATCTTGTTGTAGGAGGCCCAAATGATGTGGCACCTCATAGCTCGTCTCCATGACCGAAGGGAAATTCCCATGCTCGGCCATCTTCCTTGAGGGGCTTCCGAAGATGGAAGTGTCTCCCTTGCTCGTAGTTGGGCGCCTTGTAGTTGAAGATGTTGATGTAGGCGAACTCATGGAAAGTAGGTGAAGATGCCCTACGCCCGAAGGTGAAGATGCCGAAGTGGTTGTTGTAGCCGTAGGGTGCTCTTGGTGGTGCTTGTCTCGCGATCTTCTCTTATGCTCATGAAGCTTGGATTTGGTGTGAAGTAGGGCTTGTTCGGACTTGTACGTTTGTGCGTGTTGAGCATCTTCATTGATGATGTTGTTGTCGTGCTTGATCTCGTAGTAGATGTCGTTCGTCGTCGTTGTGCACATGATGCTTGGAGGTGACATGCCCTTCATGACGAGATGGATCATGAACGTGATGGTGGTCGCCATGGAGATGTGGACGTGGACGACTTGCGCTTGTGTCGCTTGGGCGCTCCGAAGAGGATCGATGTGCTTGCCACCGCCTTGAAGATGACGAAGGGGAAGTAGACTTGATCAAGGCCCGAATCTCCTCCATCCTTGCATCTTGCTCCTCCTTTTGTGCGGAAAGCTTGTTGTCGATGTAGTCCCTTTTCCTCGCTTCGGAGTGGCAAATGTCAATGGAGAGGTTCTCGATGCGCTCTCGCAATCTTGTGTAACATCCCAAAATTCTAAATTCTGGAATGTTATAAACACATAGATAGATCGATCGATTGATTGTTTGATTGATTGCGTGAATTGAGTGAAATTCAAATTCTTTTTGAAAGTTAAATGAGAGGGAATAAAAGGACTTTCCCAAACTTTCATATTGGTTTTCTGATCTTCGTGAATTCAAATTCTTTTCAACGCAAAACCCTGGAGAGAAGATGGCATGACTTCTTCCATTTATTTAAATGACAAGGGGTGTTGAAAATATTTGAATTTCATTTGAAAATATTTCCAATTCAGAAACTTTAAGCAACTCAATGATTTTCACGAGAGAAGATAAAATGACTTCTTCAAATTATGAAATATGAGTTGGGAGTTTCAAAGAATTAAATTCAAAGTTCTTTTGAATTTATTTTTCAAATTGGAATACATTAGATCATCATGCATATCTTATTTTCTTGCTTTTTGGTCGATCCTAGAAATTTCACGCAGCTCAAGGACCTTCGGAGAGAGTTGGAGATTTCGTTATTTTCTTATTTGAGAGTTTTCTCGAATTGGAAAAGAGGATCATTTGATTTATTTATTTCATCTTCAATTATTTTTCCGTTATCAAAAAAATATGAGAGAGGGAATAATATGACTTTCCCAAATATAGGAAAAATGAAGATTTAATAAATAGATCAAATTTCGTTTTCCGGTGTTTGTTTGTTTTTCTTTGGATAGGGAAAAATGCGCGTTTTTGAAAATTTTATTTTAGGCCCGGAGAAAAGTTCGTTTTGTTCGACTCATTTTTAGGAGTCGGGGAAAATTTACTTTATTAGTTTTGGAGTCCGGTAGATTTTGTTTTTCTGTGTTTTTCCGAGCACGGAACCGTTTTAAAAAAAAAGAAAAAAAAACTCAGCGCCTTGGGCCAAAGGCCCAAGCTGCCGGCCGGCCAGCCAAGGCCAAGGCCATCGCCGCACCGCGCGCGTGCCCAGGCTCCAGGAGCCGCCGCCGTTGTCTTTTGGAAGTCCTAGTAGGATTTTGTCCTACTTTCGTTTATTCCGTTTCTTTTTCTAGATCTTTCCTATTTCTAGTCTATTTCTTGTCCCCTACCCCAAGTCTCCTCACCCCTCCCCAATATAAATACTCTCACACCCCCCTCTAAATCATCAAACCCAAAAGCCCCAAGCCTCCGCCGCCCTGCGTCACCGCCGCCACCGCACCTTGCCGCGCCGCCGCCGCCCTGCGTCACCGCCGCCGCCGCACCTTGCCGCGCCGCCGCCGCCCTGCGTCACCGCCGCCGCACCTTATGCACCGCCGCCGCCGCCCAACGCCGCCGTCGCCGCCGTTCGCCGGAGGTACCGCGCCGCGTCTCTTCTTTCCCTCAGTTCGGTTTTTCCTATAAATCGTTCCGATTCTTTTCTTCTCCACCGATTCATTTTTCTTTCCGGTTCTTCGCTAAACCGTTCTGGTTTTCTAGATCGGTTTTCGTTTCGGTTTTCTTCTCCGAAACCCTAGATCGGATTCGTTTTCTTTTCCGATTTAGTTGCCTTGGACCGTTCGCCGGACCGTTCGTCCTAACGAACGTGATCACCGGATTCTTCTAGGTTAACGAACGTCCGTTCGTTTAACCGTTCTTCTTTTTCTTCTCGTCGGATTTATTCCGCGATCGCGATCTCAGATCCGATCTTCGTTCTAGTTTATCTTCTCGCTCGTTTATCGGAATCAGGTGATTCAAGCGCCTGGAGTTTCGTCTCGAAACCGCCGTTCCGTCTAATCAACTTGAACAAGCTTTTGCTACAGTAAAATTTGACCTAGTCTCAACTTGCTAGAACCGAGTTGTTTTTCTTTCGTCGTTTGTTCGGTTCGTTCTTCCTTTGCAACCGGAGTTCTTAAGTTGAACTTTCTGGTTCGTTCTCTTGTTCGAGTTTTACCTGTGTATTAGATGAGTACTTATTGTGTGGTTACTATTGTTTGCTTATGATAGATTGACCGGAGTGTGACGAGTAGATCTATCACGAGTTTTGAGTGCGAATCATCTTCATCAACATTGCAGGCAAGTTCACACTTTGATCATACCTTTTCTACAACCCATGTTTTATTGCATTAGATCAATCCTCACACATTGCATGATTAGGATCTAATTAAATTGTGGGATGGGAAGTAGATGAGGTAGTACCTATTACCTGTATTACTATGAAACCTTTGGGAGTTACTTCTACGTTTGCTTATTATTATGCCTTGCTATGCTAGTAGACGTGGATTGGGTGAGTGATATCCATGACAGATGTGAGTTGATAATTTTAATGGTTTATCTAAGGTGGCAACTTAAACACACATCTGGGTGGATTGAGGCACCTGATGTCTATCAGGACTTGCCTGTTTTTTTTTTGGACCGCCACCCAGGCTCAAAGGGATCATAAGATCTTTCATGCTAGAAACTTCCGTGTGCAGCCACATGCTACTATGGGCTCTGGCATAGTTGACTAAGTTGTGCGAACTCTTACGGGGTGGACTAGCAGATGTAGGGGATGTAGGTGTACCGGTCTACCCCACATGTAAGGTGCTAGTGCTTCTGAAAGACTATGTCTCGGTCATCCGTTTCTCAAACACCATGTAGTGCGAGAAAACAAACGGAGGCGATCGAGTCATGTGGGGAAAAGTGCGCAAACCTCTGCAGAGTAACAAACTAATCATGATTAGCCGTGTCCCCGGTTATGGACAACTTGAGTATCTAGTACTTGAATATCATTGTGAATCTCAACATGTTACTTCTAATTAATGTTGTTGGGTTTTAATTATTTTTAATTGGGATTGAGAATGCTGTCAACCATTCTCAATGTTCAACAACCACCATGATAGTAATTAAATTTATTCCTTTGCAGTAGGGAAAAAATTGGCTTTACGCAAAAACCTTATAACCATAGAGCTTTTCCACCAGCCAAATATGCATATAGTGATAGCCATTGTTCATCATTCTCTATGGTGTGAATTTGCCAGTACATTCAATGTACTGACCCGTTTCGGGCTGCAACGTCTCATGTTGCAGGTTTCTTACGACGAGTAAGTGTTACGTTAGGGTTACGATTTCTACACTCAACTTTGTCGTTGGTGTTGATGGGAATCCACAACCTTGTTGCTTCCGCTATATTGGATTGAGGTAATAGTATTTACGTTACTTTATACATGTGATTTACCTCTGTTATAAATCCTTCGAGTACTGTATGTGTCAGCATACTGATCCAGGGATGACACATAAGCATAGAGACTTGATCCATTCGGGTCGGGTCGCTACAAGATGGTATCAGAGCACATGTTGGCTGTAGGACGTGACCCTTGAAACTGGCAAGCCCATAGCAAAGATTTTTCTCTACAACTTTCCTCTTTCAAAAAAGATCTTTTACCTCTTTTCTCTTCTAAGCTTATTCAAAAATTCCCTTTAGTGAGACCATACCCCTTTCCCCTTTTGACCATTCGAAGATTCGACGGATGAGACCACTCCAAGAAGTACAGGATATCAGACCAGTAAGACCATTCGGAATGAAGAGGATTTTACCATACATTATGATAATGGAAACTACAGCTGTTGAAGACCGAAGACAAGTAGAATTGAAGGCTCTGAAGAATCCCCAGATTTGTATGACCTAGGAATGCTACCCCTATGGAACTTGGCAGACTATGGAAGTTGTCAATAACCGAGATCAGGGTGTATCGGAGAAAGACTGAAACAAGGAGTATGAGAACTCGAAGTTTTGTCAAAGAAACCCTAAGGCAAGAGATATCAACTGTGGAGAGATAGCTCATGGAAATGACAAGGGCAGAAACCCGGTTATCCGTGATGTCATCACCATTGATACTGTGGTCACCGAGCTGAGCTAAGCATGCATATGCATGGAAGGATTAAATGGTAGAAGGCTGATGGAGCACCTATTAGTAAGATGAAGTTTTAACCTTAGCCGGTGTATCACCAGGATCTGGAGTGTTACGTCAAGAAGTTAAGATGGAGCTACACAAAGCCGTATTTTGACAAGGAGAATTTCGTGAAGAACTTAGACGCGAAAGTAGCCAAGCTGGAGGAGCTACAACCTCGAGATACCGGAGATTTGTCAGGAACTGAAGGACAGTAGGACCATGGTTCATGTGAAGGATGTTGAAACCAAAAGTTTGAAATGCAACTCCGGAATATTAAAAGATGTCACGAGAGATTTCGCATCAACAGAGATTGATCTGGCGAAAGAACTTGAGAAGACAAGCATGATCGGAAGAAGCCATTGGAGGCATGAACAAGACTTGAAGACTTTGGCGACGTTGACCTTAGAAGACCAAACCCCTGTTATGCACCTACGTTAGATGCGATGAATGTGAGCTGTCATTGTTTGATGTTTTCCCGACAGCCACAAATAAAATCTGTCTTTTCAAAACTGTTGTTTGCATTTTGTGTATCCCTCTCTATCCCTCTTATCTCACCCCAAACCCATGGACCCAATAGCGGATGAATGAAGATGAGCTTGTATTTTCTAGACCGATGAGTCAATTGGAGACAGACCGATGGATTCAGAACATGGAGGATCACATGGAGAACAACCCTATAGTCGGAAAGGATATGGCCGAGCATGCTCTTCAATGCTTTGAAAGAGGTGCTGCTACTTGGTGGAGGATGTACCAAACCATCAATGGATGGCAAGGAGTAACCACTTGGAAAGAATTTAAGTTGACTTTGCCAAAGTCTCGGTTTGTGTCCCAGAAGTTGAAGCCTTATGGAAAGGATATGAAGAAACCTTGTGCATGCAAGATTTGTGGAGAAATCGGACACACCCATAAAGAACACAAGGATGAATGCCCTAATTGTGAAGGAAGTCACCCAGCTGAATCATGCCCAACTAGGCAGGTCACTTGTTTCTTGTGTGAAGGGACTACCCACTACCCTGCTCAGTGTCACATTTACCCCTTGGTACAAAGAACCATCCAGCAGAAGAAAGAAGTACCGAGAGGAGCCCTTATGGAAAGTTTAGAAGAACCTGTGATGAAGGAAGATGTGGAGGACACACCCAAAGAGGAACCAATTAAACCCTGCACTAAGTCTTGCTATTCATGTGGAGAAGAAGGACACATCTCCCAAAATTGTATGAATGGGGATCTAGTAGAATTCCCGACAGAGGAAGTAGAATATGACCCACAGGAAATAGAAGCCATGATTGGAATGGAAAGGACTAGGAAAAGAGACCGATTGGAGCCCAGGAGGAACCTGAGTCATATCATCTGTTACAAATGCAAGGAGTCAGGGCACTACCTCAGCAATTGCCCACAAATGGAGCCAAGGACCCAAGTAGGCTATATAATCACAAGGAAACCTCGAATCTTCCCAGAAGTAATATGTTTCCGTTGTAATGAAGCAGGGCACTTTGCCAGAGATTGTCCGAAGGAGAAGGAGACTTGTGATAAATAGTTGAGTTTGTAACAGAAGAAATATAGTCGTAGTAGTGAGGACATTTTCTTTTATATTAAGGTGTTGAGTTGAGACATGTAATGGAGAAGCGAGAGATTGTAAACATTTGAGAATGAATAAAGTAGCATCGTTGGTACTGATATGGATTTTATGAGTTGTTACTCTATGAAGAAGGATTTTGACCATTTTGAGGATATGAGAAATATGGTCTATGGAAGATTTGTGCATTTTAAGGGTGGTAGTACCCTGTAAGAACCGTTGACCCCTGGAAAAGATAAGGATACTCCACTAAGTGGATTTCAGACAAAATGAATACGAGTTTTGTCTCGGTATGTGTGATACCCCAAGAGTATGTGGGATGAAGTTGGAGACCGACAGTTGTTTGGACCAAAGGTGATCAAAGGAGTCAAAAGAGAATGTTAAGTTTATTCGAAATCGACTGAAGGTAGCTCAGTCCAGGCAGAAGAGTTATGCAGACTTAGAAACACAAGGAGGTAGTCTATGAAATTGGAGATAGAGCATGTCTTCATGTGTTCCCTCTGCGAGGAGTTAAACGGATTGGAGTTAAGGGACAGTTAGCCCCGAGATTTGTAGGACCATACCGAGTTTTGGAGCGTATGAGAGAAGTGGCCAACAAGTTGGAGTTACCCGAAGGACTGTCAGGAGTTCAAGATGTGTTTCACGTTTCTCAGTTGAAGAAGTGCCATGCAGAGATGTCCAATATTCCCCTGTAAGGACGCTTGACCCTGGAAAGGATAATGATGTGGAATATGGACTCCATAAGTATAAGTTTTTATCTCGGTATGAGGGATACCCCGAGGATGAAGAAATAAATTACTATTGGATATAAAGGAGGTATGATGTCGGAAATATGGATCAATGGAAACTCCATGATGAGTCAGAGTAATCATGTCCTAATATTGGTGCCAATGGAAGGAAGGAAGATGATACAATTGGATGGATTTAAGAATACTAGGAAGTTGGAAGTTGGAATAATGAACAGTTGCCCGATGATAAGTTCAAGGACTACAAGTGATGAGATGTGCCATAACCCACAGGCCCCAGGACCTGCCAAGAAGCAAGCACCCTCTTGCTGAAGGAAAAACCCTGGAAGTGGATATACCTTTGTCGACAGACGATTTTATAAGAGTAACGCAAAACCTGAGAGTTGTGAAGGAACGATAGATGTTTGTCTGGCTTGCAGAATCAATGGATTATCCGAACCTTGGTTCGTTGACAAGAGAAATTCTGCAATGCTTGTGAGGATGACCGAGTGTTAGAATGCGAGATTCGCTAAACCGTATACAAGGTAATGATTTGGGTGCGGGATGGATTGATCACCATACCGACTTACTCTTATTATTCGCCTTGCTATATGGGATGGTAAATCTGAGTGACTTGCCTATAGTAGAGAGACGATGACATAAAACCTTGTTTAAGCCTTAGAATGGTATAGGTATTTTTCCCCTGTACAAGGCAGCTTTTGCCAACCGTAGGTTATACGGTGAGGATCAACCCAGACCCATTTCCTGCAGGAGAAACCATAAATTGTTGACCACCATGAGATATCGATAGTTGTTTAGTTTTGGCGCCAGACCCGTCAGTTAAGAAGACCCAGTCTCGGAAGAACCTTACCTAGATGAAAGACAGAAGAATTGAGGAAAAGGTTATGCCACTACCGGAAGAGCTCGGAGAAGGAATTTTCTCGAGGATCTGAGAAGACCGACACTGTCAAGGATAAGGATGGAGTATATGAGTTTTGATGGAACTGTAACCATGCTTCTAAGGGTGGTAGCACCCTGGACCCCTGTGACGATCGATGGAATTTTGAGGAGACCCCCAAACCCTAACCTATTTCTTTCTAGCCTCTCCGAATCTCGAGGACGAGATTCATTTTAAGGGTGGTAGGTTTGTAACATCCCAAAATTCTAAATTCTGGAATGTTATAAACACATAGATAGATCGATCGATTGATTGTTTGATTGATTGCGTGAATTGAGTGAAATTCGAATTCTTTTTGAAAGTTAAATGAGAGGGAATAAAAGGACTTTCCCAAACTTTCATATTGGTTTTTTGATCTTCGTGAATTCAAATTCTTTTCAACGCAAAACCCTGGAGAGAAGATGGCATGACTTCTTCCATTTATTTAAATGACAAGGGGTGTTGAAAATATTTGAATTTCATTTGAAAATATTTCTAATTCAGAAACTTTAAGCAACTCAATGATTTTCACGAGAGAAGATAAAATGACTTCTTCAAATTATGAAATATGAGTTGGGAGTTTCAAAGAATTAAATTCAAAGTTCTTTTGAATTTATTTTTCAAATTGGAATACATTAGATCATCATGCATATCTTATTTTCTTGCTTTTTGGTCGATCCTAGAAATTTCACGCAGCTCAAGGACCTTCGGAGAGAGTTGGAGATTTCGTTATTTTCTTATTTGAGAGTTTTCTCGAATTGAAAAAAAGGATCATTTGATTTATTTATTTCCATCTTCAATTATTTTCATTATCAAAAAAAAGATGAGAGAGAATAATATGACTTTCCCAAAATTAGGAAAAATGAAGATTTAATAAATAGATCAAATTTTCGTTTTCCGGTGTTTGTTTGTTTTTCTTTGGATAGGGAAAAATGCGCGTTTTTGAAAATTTTATTTTAGGCCCGGAGAAAAGTTCATTTTGTTCGACTCATTTTTAGGAGTCGGGGAAAATTTACTTTATTAGTTGGAGTCCGTTAGATTTTGTTTTTCTGTGTTTTTCCGAGCGCGGAACCGTTTAAAAAAAAAGAAAACTCAGCGCCTTGGGCCAAAGGCCCAAGCCGCCGGCCGGCCAGCCAAGGCCAAGGCCATCGACGCGCCGCGCGCGTGCCCAGGTTTCAGGAGCCGTCGCCTTTGTCTTTTGGAAGTCCTAGTAGGACTTTTGTCCTACTTTCATTTATTCCGTTTCGTTTTCTAGATCTTTCCTATTCCTAGTTTATTTCTTGTTCCCTACCCCAAGTCTCTCCACCCCTCCCCAATATAAATACTCCCACACCCCCTCTAAATCATCAAACCCAAAAGCCCCAAGCCTCCCGCCCTGCGTCACCGCCGCCGCCGCACCTTGCCGCGCCGCCGCCGCCCTGCGTCACCGCCGCCGCCGCACGCCGCGCCGCCGTCCCGCACCTTGCCGCGCCGCCGCCGCCCTGCGTCACCGCCGCCGCCGCACCTTTGCACCGCCGCCGCCGCCCAACGCCGCCGTCGCCGCCGTTCGCCGGAGGTACCGCGCCGCGTCTCTTCTTTCCCTCGGTTCGGTTTTTCCTATAAATCGTTCCGATTCTTTTCTTCTCCACCGATTCGTTTTTCTTTCCGGTTCTTCGCTAAACCGTTCCGGTTTTCTAGATCGGTTTTCGTTTCGGTTTTCTTCTCCGAAACCCTAGATCGGATTCGTTTTCTTTTCCGATTTAGTTGCCTTGGACCGTTCGCCGGACCGTTCGTCCTAACGAACGTGATCACCGGATTCTTCTAGGTTAACGAACGTCCGTTCGTTTAACCGTTCTTCTTTTTCTTCTCGTCGGATTTATTCCGCGATCGCGATCTCAGATCCGATCTTCGTTCTAGTTTATCTTCTCGCTCGTTTATCGGAATCAGGTGATTCAAGCGCCTGGAGTTTCGTCTCGAAACCGCCGTTCCGTCTAATCAACTTGAACAAGCTTTTGCTACAGTAAAATTTTGACCTAGTTTCAACTTGCTAGAACCGAGTTGTTTTTCTTTCGTCGTTTGTTTCGGTTTCGTTTCTCCTTTGCAACCGGAGTCTTAAGTTGAACTTCTGGTTCGTTCTCTTTGTTCGAGTTTTACCTGGTGTATTAGATGAGTACTTATTGTGGTTACTATTGTTTGCTTTATGATAGATTGACCGGAGTGTGACGAGTTAGATCTATCACGAGTTGAGTGCGAATTCATCTTCATCAAATTGCAGGCAGTTCACACTTTGATCATACCTTTTCTACAACCCATGTTTTATTGCATTAGATCAATCCTCACACATTGCATGATTAGGATCTAATTAAATTGTGGGATGGGAAGTAGATGAGGTAGTACCTCATTACCTGTATTACTATGAAACCTGGGAGTTTACTTCTACGTTTGCTTATTTATTATGCCTTGCTATGCTAGTAGACGTGGATTGGTGAGTGATATCCATGACAGATGTGAGTTGATAATTTTATGGTTTATCTAAGGTGGCAACCTTAAACACACATTCTGGGTGGATTGAGGCACCTGATGTCTATCAGGACTTGCCTTGTTTTTTTTTGGACGCCACCCAGGCTCAAAGGGATCATAAAGATCTTCATGCTAGAAAAACTTCCTGTTGTGCAGCCACATGCTACTATGGGCTCTGGCATAGTTGACTAATGTCGTCGAACTCTTACGGGGTGGACTAGCAGATGTAGGGGATGTAGGTGTACCGGTCTACCCCACATGTAAGGGTGCTAGGTGCTCTGAAAGGACTATGTCTCGGTCATCCGTTTCTCAAACACCTTGTAGTGCGAGAAAACAAACGGAGGCGATCGAGTCTGTGGGGAAAAGTGCCGCAAACCTCTGCAGAAGTACAAAACTAATCATGAATTAGCCGTGTCCCGGTTATGGACAACTTGAGTATCTAGTACTTGAATATCATTGTGAATCTCAACATGTTACTAATAATGTTGTTGGTTTTAATTATTTTTAATTGGGATTGAGAATGCTGTCAACCATTCTCAATGTTCAACAACCACCATGATAGTTAATTTAAATTATTCCTTTGCAGTTAGGGAAAAAAAATTGGCTTTACGCAAAAACCTTATAACCATAGAGCTTTTCCACCAGCCAAATATGCATATAGTGATAGCCATTGTTCATCATTCTCTATGGTGTGAATTTGCCAGTACATTCAATGTACTGACCCGTTTCGGGCTGCAACGTCTCATGTTGCAGGTTTCTTACGACGAGTAAGTGTTACGTTAGGGTTACGATTTCTACACTCAACTTTGCCGTTGGTGTTGATGGGAATCCACAACCTTGTTGCTTCCGCTATATTGGATTGAGGTAATAGTATTTACGTTACTTTATACATGTGATTTACCTCTGTTATAAATCCTTCGAGTACTGTGTGTGTCAGCATACTGATCCAGGGATGACACATAAGCATAGAGACTTGATCCATTCGGGTTGGGTCGCTACATCTTGATTGTGTGCCTTGCATTTGTCGTTGTAGATCGAAGATTGACGCTTTGGTGATGTAGTTGTTCACGCCGTCGTTGTTGTCGAAGACCGGAGATGAAAATCCTTGCCTATCCATCATAAGACTCACGCAAATATGAGTGGAAGAAAGGAAAGAACTAGACCAATGTACCTTATCCAATGTTGAGGATGGATCAAAGATCACTCAATAATGTATCAAGGAAATAACACAATTGGTACCGGATCTTGTCAATTCTCACACCTACACAAATAAGGCTTATGGTGGAGCTCGGTGAGGATAGTGGCACAAAAATTTGATGCAAAATGTTAGCAAGAGTCAATAATGTTGGAAAATATTCACAAATTCGCAAGTGAAACAAGTAGACCAGTAGCAATATGTGGCACACGGAAACACACACATGGATAGATAAATGGGGTCGTGCAACCAAGGAATGAGCACAAAATGTGGAATCCATGGAAAACGCTCGTGTTGCATAACTCAAGAGAGACGCTAGCACGATTGCTCAAGATGATCCAAGATGATCGGATATGACAATCTTATGTGTAATGTGGTATGATGCTATGGCACTTGCTTACAAGCTCTTCGCTCTCTTTTCTTTTGCTTAAAAGCTTATTCTTCTTCTTTTTTGATATGGCCACTATGCGAAATGCACAAACCAAGATAGCAATTGTGTATATGCGGAACAATCTTGTGACACAAGAGATGATATGATGATACCAATATGATATGGTATGTATGCAATGGAAGGTGTAGATCACTAATGTGCGCAAGTAACGTTGCGGGAAATACTCAAATCGCTAGTCTCGATAGGCAAGTGACGCAAAAAGGGCTAGGGGTTATCAATGCAATTGCAAGGGGAATGTACAATGGTGTCGTCGAGGTTACCGTCCTTGAAGATGGTGAGTGGCGGTGTTCTTGATGTAGATACCAAGATGATGGAGACTCTTCCCTAAGTAGCCGAAACACCTTAGGAAACGACAAAAAACCATGAACTCAAAATCTCAAATGTCAAATGGCGGTAGCGGGATGCGGTGGTGGTGTTGCGGAAGCTCAATGGGAATTGTGAAATGCAATGATGGGTTATGCGAGTAGGCAATGCGGAAGAGGAAGGTAAGGTGGTGGACTATACACGGTGTCGGAGTTGGAAGCTTGGTCCCTAAGTAGCCGAAACACCTTAGGAGACACAACTCACAACACAAACAAAATTGGGTTAAGTTGGGGTGGAAGAAGTGTATGGTGTAAGCCTATGCGGGAGTTATGGTGGTGGTGGTGGTTGGTCAAGAAAAAAACGTCCCTAAGTAGCCGAAACACCTTAGGAGACTCGAATCGCTACTCAAGCAACCACAAATGCTATAAGGAACAAAATTGGTTAGGTTGCGGAAGTTTGTGGTGGTTATGCGGAGGTTGTGGTGGAAGCCCTAGGCAAAGATGCCAAAGTTCCAAAAAATTTATGGAGTCAAATGGTGATGGTACATATCTAGATGGATGGGGGATGTCAATAGCTACTCAACGAGCTAAAGAATGCGAAAATTGGACTCCGGATGTGGAAGTTATGGCCGAAACGGTGAAGCACTCGCGGCTGTCCTGGGGGGGGGTCGTGCGCACGGGGGTAGGAGCCCGTGGGCACGGGGTCCCGTGCGCACGGTACAGGTCCGTGGGCACGGGGTGTCCAGAGAGTTTTCGGGGGCCCGTGAGCACGGGGTCTGGGGTCCGTAGGCACGGGGTGCGCGGAAATTTCGCGATTTCTCGGCGGAAATTGGAGATTTCTTGGGCAAAATTGGGGAGATTTTGGGGATGGATTGTGGGGAAAAGATGGGGGAAAGCTAGATACACTTGAAACCAAGCAAATCCATGGATCAAATCCAACAAAATATCATCAAAACCAACAAATCACAAAAAAATTTGGGGCTATTTTTGGTGGGGAATTTTTGAATTTAGGACGAAATCAACAAAACTAGGCTAGAAAACAAAGAGGGGGGGCTCCAATTTCATGAGAAACCATGGCTCATGATACCAAAATGATATAGGGTGGAACCCTAAGTGGAGATCTTTCACAAATTGGAGGGGGAATCCCCAAGAACAAGAAGAACACAAGAGGGAAAACAAGAGGAAACACTCAATTGACTAGATCCAATCACACACATGCTAGATCCAAGAACATACAAGAGGTCACAATGATCCAAGAACAACAAAGGAAAGATACAAGATACTAGTTCATCCTAATCCTATGAGGAGAGAGGTCTTGATGATCCTATGATGGGGATCCTTCCCATATGTGGGGTCTTGATATTGGTCACTCCAAAAGGAGGTCTTGATCTCCTAGTGGAGTGGATCCATGGAGCAAAGCTCTCATATGTCTATCATATCCTTTGCTAACCCTAACAAATGGTCTAGGTACGGAATATATAGGTGGCTGGGGCTGAGAGACGAGGTGGATGAAGAGGAGGCCCAAACAGAAATCACATCCGTCCATCCTGTAGGGCCAGTGCGCACGGGGTAAGTTGGGCCTGTGCGCACGGGGGTCCTGTGGGCACGGTACAGGCCCGTGCGCACGGGCTGCTCCGGCGCCAGCTCTCTGTGTAGCCCGTGTGAACGGGGTCTTCGAGGCCTGTGGGCACGGGGTCGCCTGGGAGGTACAGAGATGATCTTCGTGCACTCCTCCTTCTTCCTTGTGGCCTTGGGGTCCTTCTCCTTGGCCTCCGGGAAGCTCCTTAGCTGATTGGCGGCGGTCGCCCTTGTACCTAATGATGCACAACGTTCCGTGGTGAGGTAGCGACCAAGTCCCATAGATATTCATGTAAATCTTGAAGAGGAGCGGGTTCACCTTAAGTCCGGTAGGTCCGCTTGGGGCTTGATCTGCTATGAAGGTGTACATGGAGATGAATGTAGGATGCTCCGCATCATCTATGGTAGGCTCTCATGAGAGTGCTACCCTACAGTACTACTAGCAAGCCATTCCACCGTGCAAACTGCAACACGTGATGGGAGAGAGAGGGAGAAGTGCATGCAGCAGTGCAGGCATGGCAAGGGCAAAATGTTAACTGGAGAGATTTTATTTAGTACAAATAGTCAGAAGCTTAATACTACTATTCACTAGCTTCTTTTTTCAATTGACTGGTCCGCCTGGTTATCAGATTACAAACGCAAATAAAGTGAAAGCTTAATATGTGTAGTAATTAAATAGCTTATTACCTTCTCTTATAAATTAATTTTATAAATATGATCCAGGTTTTTCCATTGTCTCCGCTAATAATCCCTAAATCCACACGCGCATGGCACGTGCCATGGACTAGCAAATGTAGGTCTTTGAATGTGGCGAGGAGGCGGGTACAATTGGGAGTGCAGCGGGCGGCGCCCTGGGCCAAAGTGGGCTGGTGGACTAGCTTTGGCTATAGTATATTGTACTAGGTTAGTAGGTGACCTTGAGCTTGGCTCTTTGCCTCTTCCGGAAGTCAAACAATAATGATGGTACTACGGTAGTATTGTACTACTTCTGGCAATCTGACACCAAATGAACTTCTGCACGTCCACCGCTTGTAAGCAAACGTTTCTCCTCGTGCTGCGAGCCACCACGCACACGTTGGCGAAGGATAAGGCGTAGTAAGCAAGCTTCTCGTCGTTCTGCGAGTTGACAGGACACATCAAAGTTATTTAGTACTCTCTCCAAAAAGGGCCGACCATTTCCATGGCTACCATCCCATGCTCCATCATTGAGTACATGCACTATTCACGTGCCATCGAGGAGAAAAAATATTGCATAGTACTAGGTGCCATCGAAGTGCATGACTCACTTACGCACTGCTTATCTCTATTTTCTTGCATGACACATCCACCTTGATGCTAGATGTCCCGCGTGTTGGCAAAAGGATGAACAAAGCTCACGTAAAAAAGTGGAAGAACATATATTCCCGACAACCGAGAAAGAGCAAGGAACCTCGCAGTGGAGCGTCTGCACTCATAATATTTTATATTATTCAGTGATATAAAATCAACCAAATCTCTCCACATTCCTATACCATTCTATAGTGTGAGAATAACTTTGAATGTTACCTCCGTGGGACACCTAGTTATAGTATATCCATCAGCCCGTGTCGCTTCTCGCTCCTCATCCTTATAGCCTGCCGACTGTACCTTATATACACTTGCTCTTTGAGCAAAGGCCTCCCTAAGCACGCATTAATTTCCTGGACATGCTTCTTTCTACTCAATGTTGCGTGCACTTTGAGCCTGTTGGCAACTTCACTGTTGGCTTGCTGGCTCATCTTGCAATTGACGCTAACACATTGCAACACTCCTGCAAGGCCCAGAGGTTAATTTGAGAACAAGTACCTCGAGGTTAATTTGACAGACATGCCTTATAGGTTGACAGAAGTCATAGCACTTTTTTGGAAAGATGTCGTGAAGTAACATGATAGACCTTCTTTCAAGCCAATTATCATGTCTTCAAAAAACAAAAATTATCAAAAAGTAACGCGATAGACCTTCGATTAACATGTGTTCAAAAAACAAGTACTCCTGCAAGACCCAGAGGTTAATTTTAGAACAAGTACCTCGAGGTTAATTTGACAGACATGCCTTATAGGTTGACAGAAGTCATATCATTTTTTTGGAAAGATGTCGTGAAGTAACACGATAGACCTTCTTTCAAGCCAATTAACATGTGTTCAAAAAACAAAAATTATCAAAAAGTAACGCGATAGACCTTCGATTAATATGTGTTCAAAAAACAAGTACTCCTGCAAGACCCAGAGGTTAATTTGAGAACAAGTACTTCGAGGTTAATTTGATAGACATTCCTTATAGGTTGACAAAAGTCATATCACTTTTTTGGAAAGATGCCGTGAAGTAACACGATAGACCTTCTTTCAAGCCAATTAACATGTGTTCAAAAAACAAAAAATTATCAAAAAGTAATGTGATAGACCTTCGATTAACATGTGTTCAAAAAATAAGTACTCCTGCAAGACCCAGAGATTAATTTGAGAACAGGTACCTCGAGGTTAATTTGACAGACATTCCTTATAGGTTGACAAAAGTCATATCACTTTTTTGGAAAGATGTTGTGAAGTAACACGATAGACCTTCTTTCAAGACAATTAACATGTGTTCAAAAAATATATCAAAAAGTAACGTGATAAACCTTCGATTAACATGTGTTCAAAAAACAAAAAATGTCAAAAATTACAAAACAAATACCTCAAGGTTCAACTAATAGACGGAGCACTATATACATTTAAGCCAGTTAAATGTTTATAGTAACCCATCCCAATAGTTTAACATCGAGTCCACTTCCCATTCGGTCACCCATCTGATGACTACTCCAGCCTCAGCACAGTTAACTTGGGAGTTCTATTGGATGATCAATCGGTAGGGAAGCTGGTCCTTGCCGATATAGGAAGCCTCTTCGCATAGTGGTAGTGACATAGGTGTGGTAACGTGCAAATCTTCATTTATTAGGTCATAGACTCATATTGCACTGGGACATGTGATGTTACGGTAACTAGCCAAGTTACTCAAACTACCTCTCTCCTCATTAACTCATTGCCACATAAGCAAATTTTTTGAGTTGGACTCGATGTTACCGATGAAGTTACTCCCACTGTGGCTAGTCTTATAATACTAGCAATATGCCCGTGCGTTGCACGTAACATCAAGATGTATTTGTATGAGTAGTTTATCTTGTGAGAGAAAAGGATGAACGAGGGAAGGCCTTATTTGCAAATGTGGAGAGGGGTGTGGGTACCTTTTTGGAAAATTGCCATAATTTCCTTCCTATCCGTCACATATAAATCGGATGACCTATATTGCAGGATGGCAGGCACACCATCATCACCAACTCTGTTTTTTATAAGAATAGAGTAGATAACCGAAAGAGTACTTGCTCTTTGAGCAAAGGGCCTCCCTAAGCACGCATTAATTTCCTAGGAATGCTTCTTTCTACTCAATGTTGCGTGCACTTTGAGCATGTTGGCAACTGCACTGCTAGCTTGGTGGCTCATCTTGCAATTGATGCCGACACATTGTAGCACGCCGGCAAGGCCCAGAGGTTAATTTGAGAACAAGTACCTCGAGGTTAATTTGACAGACATGACTTATAAGTTGACAGAGGTCATATCACCTTTTTTGGAAACATGTTGTAAAGTAACGTGATAGACCTTCTTTCAAGTCAATCAGCATGTGTTCAAAAAACAAAAATTATTAAAAAGTAACATGATAGAGCTTCAATTAACATGTGTTCAAAAAACAAAAAATGTCAAAATTACAAAACAAAGACCTCGACATTAACTAGACTGATGGGTCACTGCAACAGTTTATAAAGTCACTGCAAATAAACCTTTGCAGTGACCCATCAGTCTAGTTAATATCGGGTACACTTCCCATCCGGTCACCCATCTCATGACTACTCCAGCCTCAGCATAGTTAACTTGGGAGTTCTGTTAGATGAGCTATCGGTAGGGAAGCTGGTCCTTGCTGATATAGGATGCCTCTGCGTATCATTTATGGCGTACCCGGATGACCGCCTGTAGCCGCCCAATGGCCAATGCTACGTCCCCCGCGACTATAGCAGCTTCCCTAGTCTAGCTGGTTTGCGTGTTTTCCCCTGTTTTTTGCCGCATGCCCACCTATAGAACCGCCCCGCGATGGCCAATTCCTCTCCAATCACCTAGGGAGGCAGTTGAACTGAACAAGTCTAACTTGTTTTTAGTGGGTACATTGACGTGGCATCAAAAGGGTGTGATAGCCGACTCTGGCAAAATAATTGACTACCATGTTGGCATACATGAGCATGGGGCCCACTTGTCAGCGTGCTGGAGGAGGAAGGAACGCAGGACAAAATGGAGCGCGAAAGGGTGCGAATCGATTAGCTCACGTGTGATGTAACACCCCGTATCTAACTTGCCATAATTGTATTCCAAATCTTGCCATTTCCGGCACTAAGTTATGATATTTCCTCGTTGTCGGGTTTTTGTCTTCGTGTTGTTTTGTCTTTGTCATGCATCTCATATCATGCCATCATGTGCATTGCATTTGCATACATGCTCGTCTCATGCATCCGAGCATTTCCCCCGTTGTCCATTTTGCATTCCGGTGCTCCTATGTCCTCCAGTGTCCCTTTCTACCTCTTTTCGTGTGCGGGTCGTCCTCGGATTGGAACGAGACTTGCCAAGCGGCCTTGGTTTACTACCGGTAGACCGCCTGTCAAGTTTCGTGCCATTTGGACTTCGTTTGATACTCCAACGGTTAACCGAGGGACCGAGAAGGCCTCGTGTGTGTTGCAGCCCAACACCGCTCCAAAGTGGCCCAAAACCCACCAAAACCTCCTCCATCATATAGGTCGTTCGATCACGATCGCGTTGCCGAAAACCAAGCTCAATTTGGAGCCTCCTAGCTCCCTCTACCTATAAATATAGACACTCCCCCGAAATTTTCGGATCTTTTCTACCCTAACCCTAGTCCGCCTCTTCCTCCGCGCGACGGACAACGTCCGCCGGCGCTGGACACACTTCGCCGCGGCACTCAGTGCCCGCCACGTGGCATCTCGCCACCCACCGCCGCCGCGGCCCGCTGAAGCCCGGGGAGGGCCCCCGCGGCCCATCTGGCCACCGCCGCCGCCTCGGTCTTCCGCCGCCCGCGCCTCCTCGCTGCGACGCCGCTCGCCGCCCTCCGCCGCACCAGCTCGCCGGCCGGAGCTCGCCGCCGTCCCAGCCCGTGGCCCCGCGCCTCCTCGCACCCCATGGTGGCCAAAGCCACGCCCGCCGCCAGATCCGGTCGGGAGAGGCCGGATCCGCCTCTCCCTCGCCTCCCCGCCGCCTCTTCGAGCTCGCCGGAGCCGCTTCAAGATTGCCGGAGTTGCCTCGGTTCGCGTGCCTCCGGACGAACCCTAGATCTAAGGGTTGACTTTTGCCTCCGCTTCAGTAATTTTTGCATATGTTCATCGTGTCATAACTCTGCAATCGTGGCTCCGTTTCGGGCGTGTAGCATATCGAAATGTTCATCTCGACGAGTACTTCACTTCATCTCATTGCATCATGTTCATTTGAGCTCATCTTGATGCCCTAAATGTTGTTGCAAGAGTGCTAGTTTCTGTTAGTTTCAGATTCATATCAGTAATTGGTCATTTGTCATTTTTGCCATGATTAATGTGTGCCTCCTATGATCTTGAGCTCTACATGAGTTTTGAAGTATGCCATGCCATCTTTACAGGGGTGTATGCCATGTATTTTTGTGATCTCTGTGGTGACTAGCACAAGCATGCAAAGTAGCCCTCTCAATGTTGCTGATTCCAGGGACTTAGAAATATTCTAAGTCTTTGTCCTGTCAATATTTTTATGCCATGTATCCATGTTTCTACAGAGTGATCCATGCCTCTTTTGAGCATGATCAGTAAGGATGTTTTGTAGATATTGTGGTGCTCTATCCATCCATGTCTTTGTTTGCAATTATGGAGCACCCTAGCTTGAGTCAATCGAGCTCTACGTTTGCTATAAAATGTTCCTGGCAGAATGTTTACGTGTTAAGCATTTTTGTCGAGGTTGTTGTAGTTGATCCATGCATGCTATGTTGTTATTCTTGCCATGTTTAGCTTCTATGCCATGTCTACTTGCTGGGTGTATGCTTAGTTTGTCATGTAATGCCTTGTGGTGAGTGCATCGAGCTCATAAACATGCCTACTTAATATCTGTTTTGCCATGTTCCAGTTTTCTGCCAAGTCTGAATCTGTTAACGATAATTGCTATGTTCACATGGTTGCCATTGTATTTTCTGACCCCTTTTGGCTTCTGGCCAGTAAGGGACTTTTGTTGTATGCTTTGTGTAGCTTCATGCCATGCCTTGCTTTGCCATGATATGTTCCTGTAGCATGTAGTTATCTTGCTCTAAACATTGCTTCCTGATGTTAAATTCCTGACTTGTTATTTTCACTAAGTCTGAAACCTGTTATCTTTTGCACTTTTGCCATTCTTGTTTGAACCTGCTATTGAGTGAATTAGCCGTAGCTCAGTGTTCATCTTTTGTCAAGCATCTTGAGTGGATCCCTTCCATGTATTTTGTTGTTATGTTAGAGTGCTGTAGCATGTTGTTCTTGATGCATTTAGATGGCCTCATGTTGTTAATCGCAGATCGGTGCCATATTTGTTTTGCTTGTCATTTGCAAACCGTGCATCCGATTCCGGTGATCTTTATATCGATTTCGACCAAAATCAACTCCTCTTTCTAGTGGCACTCTTGGTTTTCCAAGTTGAGACCAGGTTCAGTCTTTCCTTTCCGAAGCATGCATATGCATTGCATATCATGTCCCGCATCTCATGCCATGTTTAGCATCATGTTGCTTGTGCATTGCATGTGGTTGATTGTGTCTCCCTTTGCTTGTGTTCTTGATTGGGTAGAGCCGGGAGACGAGTACATGACCTAGGAGCCCGTTGAGTACGCTTACGAGGATCAAGCTAACGTCAACTCAGAGAACTTTGCAGGCAAGATGACCATACCCTCGAAATCACTTCTATCTTTGCTTGCTAGATGCTCGCTCTATTGCTATGCCTATGCTACGATACCTACCACTTGCTTATCATGCCTCCCATATTGCCATGTCAAACCTCTAACCCTCCTTGTCCTAGCAAACCGTTGTTTGGCTATGTTACCGCTTTGCTCAGCCCATTTTATAGCGTTGCTAGTTGCAGGTGAAGATTGGAGTTTGTTCCTTGTTTGGAACATGTTTATTGTTGGGATATCATTATTATATCTTGTCTACTTTAAGGCATCTGTACACTTGGTAAAGGGTGGAAGGATTGGCCTTATGCCTGGTGTTTTGTTCCACTCTTGCCGCCCTAGTTTCCGTCATACCGGTGTCATGTTCCTTGATTTTTGCGTTCCTTACACGGTTGGGTTATAATGGGAACCCCTTGACAGTTCGCCTTGAATAAAACTCCTCCAGCAAGGCCCAACCTTGGTTTTACCATTCACCACCTAGCCTTTTCCCTTGGGTTTCACGGACTCAAGGGTCATCTTCATTTTTAAACCCCAGGGCCAGTGCTCCTCTGAGTGTTGGTCCAAACTGAGCTGCCTGCGGGGCCACCTCGGGGAAACTTGAGGGTTGGCTTTACTCATAGCTAGTCTCATCCGTTGTGCCCTAAGAACGAGATATGTGCAGCTCCTATCGGGATTTGTCGGCACATTCGGGTGGCTTTGCTGGTTTAGTTTTACCATTGTCAAGATGTCTTGTAACCGGGATTCCGAGTCTGATCGGATTGTCTTGGGAGAAGGAATATCCTTCATTGACCATGAGAGCTTGTGATGGGCTAAGTTGGGACACCCCTGCAGGGATTTGATCTTTCGAAAGCCGTGCCCGCGGTTATGGGCAGATGGGAATTTGTTAATGTCTTGTTGTAGAAAACCTTAAAACTTAACTTCATTAAAATGAACCAACAGAGTGTGTGGCCGTGATGGTCTCTTTTCGGCGGAGTCCGGGAAGAGAACACGGTCTCGTGTTATGCTTGAACGTAGGTTGTTCTAGGATCACTTCTTGATCATAGTTTATCGATCGTACCTTTGCCTTCTCTTCTCGCTCTCATTTGCGTATGTTAGACACCATATATGCTAGTCGCTTGCTGCAGCTCCACCTCATACCTTTTACCCTTCCTA